>NC_134692.1:90473060-90773060 GCF_050947455.1 Rhinoderma darwinii | reverse complement strand
ATATGGTGACAGAAAATAAATTATTTTATAAAAAAGAGATTTTATTGCGCAAACGCTGCAAAACATAATAAAAAACTATTTACATATGGTATCGCCGTAATCGTACCGACCCGCAGAATAAAATATAATGCTCATTTGTAGTGCACGGTGAACGCCGCAAAAAATAAACTAAAAAACATTGTCAGAATTGCTTGTTTTTGGTCAATCGGCTTGCAAAAAACTTTAATAAAAAGTGATCAAAAATAGTATGTATCCCAAAATGGTACCAATGAAAAGTACAGATTGTCCCGCAACAAATAAGCCCTCACGCAGCTCCGGTGGTGAAAAAATAAAGAAGTTCTTGCTCTCAGAATATGGCGATGCAAAATGTGCAGTGTTTTCTAAAAGCGGGTAACATCCGACACCATTTATCAGTGCGACACCGGCCACATATCTATGAATTATTATTTATTTACCGCATTATTATACCCTCTTCTTATGCCCCGATGTTCTCCGCACAGATTACACATGCCCCCCACATTATAAACTGAAATACCAGCAAAACCCAAAACAGAAAAACTACCAAGCAAAATCTGCGCTCCAAAAGCAAAATTCTGAGCCTTGCAGCGTCCCCAAACAGCAGTTTGCGCCCACATATATGGCATCGCCATACCCGGGAGAACCCGCTTAACGTTTTATGAGGTATTTGTCTTCAGTGGCACAAACTGGGCACAACATATTATGCACTAAAATGGCACATCAGTGCAAAATTGCAATATTCACACCATCCGCTGTGCATTAACCCCTTTGAGCACTATGACTTAATAGCACGTCATGGTGCGGGGGTGATGTATGGAGCGGGCTCACGTGCTGAGCCCGCTCCATATGCTGCGGGCGTCGGCTGTATATTAGAGCTGACACCCAGGACTAACGGACAGGAACAGCAATCGTGCGGTTACATTAGCCTCTAAGAATAACAATATACTGCAATACATTAGTATCGCAGCATATTGTACCCGCGATCCAATGATCGCTGGTACAAGTCCTCTAAGGGGACTAATAAAATGTGTAGAAAAATTAATGTTGTTAGTAGTGAGAGAGAAAAAAAAAGTAAAAAAAAAATCCTTTTCCCATTTTTCTTCAAAAGTAATGTAAAAAAATAAACAGAATTGATATCGCTACGTCCGTAAAAGGCCAAACTATTACAATATACCATTATTTAACTCGCACCGTGAACACCGTAAAAAAACTTAAATAATTTAAACTGCCAAAATCGCTGTCGTTTTTGTTTTTACCCCACGGCGAAAGCCGTAATAACGAAAACCCCAAAAAATGGAATCAGATTTTTTTCCTATATTACTATATTTTCCTATTTTTTTTTCAGTTTCCCAGTACTTTTTATGGCTCTTTAAATGGTATCAATAGAAACTACAATTCCTCCCGCAAGAAATAAGCTCTCACATCACTCTACTGACGGAAAAAGAAAAAAGTTATGGCTCTTGGAAGGCGGGTAGTGAAAAACGAAAATAAGAAAGCAAAAAATGGATCAGTCCTGAAAGGGTTAATTCATTTCTAATGAAAAAAATGTATGACCCCATGTAAGGTATTTCCGTACCCGGGAGAAATTGCTTTATAAAAATTGGTTGTTTATTTCTCCTTTATCCCTTGTGAAAATGAGAAAATTAAAAATGTTAGTGGAAAAAAATTTTGATATTAATTTTCTCCGCCTAATTCTAATAAATTCAGTGGAGTCTAAATGCTCACTATACCCCTAGAAAAATTCCTTGAGGGGGGTTTCCAAAATGGGGTAACTTGGGGGGCTTCCACTGTTTTGGTCTCTCCAGGGCGTTGCAAAGGCAGCATGGCACCGAAAAACAATCCATCAAAATCCGTGCTCCAAAATCCAAATGGTGCTACTTCCCTTCTGAGCGCTGCTATGGGTCCAATCAGCAGTTTATTACCACATATGGGGTATTGCCGTAATCAGAAGAAAATGCTTTACAAATGTTGTGGTTCTTTTTTACTTTATTCCTTGTAAAAATTTAAAATTTCTGTGCTTTTTCAGAAAAAAAGTAGATTTTTATTTTTACAGACTAATTCCAATATATTTAGCGAAAAACCTGTGTGGTCAAAATGCTAATTATACCTCTAGAAACATTCCTTGATAGGTGTAGTTTCCAAAATGGGGTAACTTTTGGAGGGTTTCCCCTGTTTTGGTCCCTCCAGGGGGTTGCAAACGCGACATGGAACCGAAAACCAATCCAGCAAAATCCATGCTCCAAAATCCAAATAGCGCTTCTTCCCTTCTGAGCCTTGCTGTGGGTCCAATCAGTAGTTTATTACCACATATGGGATATTACCGTAATCGGGAGACATTGCTTTACATATGTTGGGGTGCATTTTCTTTATTATTTCTTGTAAATATTAAAAATTTCTGTTTTTTCAGAATAAAGTAGATTTTCATTTTTACAGACTAATTCTAATAAATTTAGCGAAAAACCTGTGCGGTCAAAATGCTAACTATACACCTAGATAAATTCCTTGAGGGGTGTAGTTTCCAAAATGGGGTAACTTTTGGGGTGTTTCCACTGTTTTGGCACCACAAGACCTCTTCAAACCTGACAAGGTGCCTAAAATATATTCTAAAAAAAGAGGAGGCCCAAAATCCACTAGGTGCTCCTTTGCTTCTGAGGCCGGTGCTTCAGTCCATTATCACACTAGGGCCACATGTGGGATATTTCTAAAAACTGCAGAATCTGGGCAATAAATATTGACTTGCATTTCTCTGGTAAAAGCTTCTGTGTTACAAAAAAAAATGTATTAGAAATTAATTTCTGCAATAAAAATAAAATTTGTACATTTCACCTATATTTTGCTTTAATTTCTGTGAAACACCTAAAGGGTTAAAACACTTTGTGAATGCTGATTCGAATAGCTTGAGGGGTGCAGTTTTCTAAATGGGGTGACTTCTGGGGATTTTCTAATATATAAGGCCCTCAGTCACCTCAGATTGAACTGGTCCCTGAAAAAATAGCCTTTTGAAATTTTCTTTAAAATAAGAGAAATTTCTGCTAAAGTTCTAAGCCTTGTAACGTCCTAGAAAAATAAAAGGAAGTTCAAAAAACGATGCAAACATAAAGTAGACATATGGGAAATGTTAACTAGTAACTATTTTGTGTGGTATTACTATCTGTTTTACAATATTAAAAATGGTTACAATAATATAATCAATGGACACAATAAAGGGCCAAGGCGAATGATGATTCGAGGTAAGTACCCCAAGAAAAATGGAAAAGCAGGAAATCCGGATATAATGAAAGAACTCAAGTTAAGGATCTAATCTGTAGAATACAAATATTGAAATGTTAAAATCACAAAAACACACAAAAAATATGTAAATATGAAACCCGATGATAAAAGAATCCAACACCACTAAAATTACTGGCAGTCAGAGAAATGATGAGAACCCCGTGGTCTCGTTGAGACCCTTGGGGTGTAAAGTTTGGAGCCTCCAAATCCATTTACACTCCCTCTGCAAGTACCCCATTTTTCTTGGGGTACTTACCTCGAATCATCATTCGCCTTGGCCCTTTATTGTGTCCATTGATTATATTATTGTAACCATTTTTAATATTGGATGTTTTTCAATATAATAAATATTGATATATTGTGTTTCACTATATTTTATTCATACACATTTTTCATTATTACATGCTCGCCTGCACCAATACTTCACTTTATTTCACTTTATTTCACTTCATTCACTTCATTCAACTTACATTTCACATTCATTTATTTATTCCTTTTATCACACCTCATACACACGTATTTTTTCATTATCACACTCACATGGTCCCATATGATGGTTTCTTTTCCGTCGGCAGGGCTGTTCGTCACTCTCATACAGATTCTTCATTATCACGGTTCTTCTTATTCATTCACTCATTTTTCTTTCACCACACACATTCATCACTTCAATCTGTGTTTCTCACATGTCATTATTGTATGTATGATCACGTTACTTATCGTTGCAGGATTTCATTGTGTTATGTATAACTTATTTTTATGCTATGTACATATATATCTTTCTTCACTATTTTTCACAAATTTATGTTATATCAAGCACTTGCTTTGCAAAGTCCCATTGATGATTCTGGCTAAATTAATAAATACTATCCAATGTTTTACAAATCAGTCAATATATTCTTTTGTTGTATCCTGGGTTACCCCTTTCTCGCTGTGTCGCTCCTTTGATTGGTGGACGAGTGACGGGCCTCCGTTCTGTCGCTTGTGACGTATCGGATCTCGGACTCGTGACCGTGTCCGCTGACGCGGTGACGTGTTTCCGGTTCCGGCCCCTCATGAGCGGCGTTTCCGGTGGCGCGGCCATCTTGCTTCACCTCAAGGCAGCGACCTGTAATCATACAGTGAGGTATGTACACATTTCATTTTTCGGGATTCCTCATTTTGGATACTTTATTATTATTGGCTGATTCCCCCTATTTAAAGTGGCATGTACATTGTCCAGCACTACCCCCAGACGAAGGCATTTGCGCTGAAACGCGCGTTGGGGTGGACATCTTGCTGTGCATCTAGTCCTGGACTTACCATGGGTATGTTTAACTGTCGCAATTTGTTCCAATATTGTTCCACTTGTTAGCAATGTTTATTTCCTGCCATCTTCATACATATTTGTTACTTTAACTACTCTATGTGGCATGTGTCCATTTGATATTGCTTAAGACTGTTGTGGGCAGGACTTAGCGTGTTAACACTCATGGTGATAGTCTATACAACCAGGCATTCTTTACTTATTTATTCCTTAAACTTATACTACCTGTTTACTTCATGAGCTGCATGGCTTGTATGTCCTTTTAACCTGTTGGTTTATGGATTAGTTTTTTATCATAGTACATCTATATGTCATTTTCAATAAAGTACTTTTTCAATTTCTTATACTTCTAGTCTATTTGCATCTTCTTTTTTAGGTTATATATTCATGCTTTGGATGCTTTTGTGGGTACACGCCCCAGGATTTAGCTCCCACCTGATTACTTGCTTGCTGACAGCCGCAGTGTACTTCTTTTTGGGCTGATCAGATCCATGCTGTGCTTTTCGGTTATATTGTATTAGAACCAAATCTACAAAATTCCCCCGTTGTCTATTTGCCCCGCAGTAGATCTTTTTGTCAAATTAGTCTCTGAAGATTAGCAAAACATTCAAAAGAAAATTAAGAATGACAATCTGAGGAGTTCTTAGAGAGAGAGAGCTTGGAGAGGATTAAATCATGGCATGATGTGGTAGTAAAACCTGCCGATAAAGGCAGAAATGTGGTATTTTGGCCATGCCAGATGTATATTTATGAAGCAAATCGCCAATTAAAAAAACTCCACTTTTTAAATAATGATATCACGGAGGCAGAGGTTGCTTTAGCAATCTCTAAGCTACCCAATCATAAAACTCCGGGTCCTGATGGCCTATCGGCTGAATACTACAAACTTTTGCCAGATATTGTACCGACATTGACGAGGACCTTACAAGCCATATTTAGTGAAGAGATTGACCTGCCTAACTTTCATGAGTCCAGGATCATATTGCTTCCCAAACCTGACAGGGATCCAACTCTCCTTTCCTCATATCGCCCGATTTCCCTTTTAAACCAAGACTATAAGCTCCTAACAAAGATTTTGGCCGACCGCCTCCAAACCATGCTTGGACCGATCATTGCCCCAACCCAACTGGTTTTCTTTAAGGAATAGACATTCCACTAAAGGTATCCGTCAGGCTGTAGCAGCCACAGTGTCTGCACTAGACCCCTCCTCCCCAGTGACCATGCTGCTGGGACTTGACGCGGAAAAGGCGTTTGACTCTTTATCATGACCATTTCTCACAGCAGTGTTGCAGTCCCGGGCCTTCGGGGACCGTTTTCTAACATTCCTTTCGCACTCACAGGCCTGCTCTACCACATCCCTTACCATCAATGGGCTTAACTCACCTCCTATCTCAATTTTCAGGGGTACGCGTCAGGGATGCCCTCTCTCACCGTTACTATTTAATTTGTCCATAGATCCACTTCTCCGTCATTTCCAGTCCCTAGCATGTTTTCAAGGCATACAAATTGGAGATTCTCAAATTAAACTATCGGCATTGGCAGATTATATTTTGTTGTTAATATCTATCCCTGCCTCTACTTTACAACCAATCCTCCAGGATATCTCAATTTATGGTGCCCTGTCAGGTTTCAAGATCAATCTACAAAAATCAGAAGCCCTAATTCTTAAGGGTCCCTCCAGGCCACTCTGGTCTTCGAAGCATGCATTTAAATGGAACTCTGATTACATTCCCTATTTGGGGGTACGCATCACGAGACAACCATCACGTTTATATCAACAAAACCTTAATCCCTTTATTGCATATTTGGAATCCCAACTCATGGCTTGGAGGCACTTTACTCTATCATTTTTAGGTAGGGCTAATCTATTAAAAATGGTTGTCTTCCCTAAATTGTTATACTTACTACAATCCATGCCTATATACTTGAGACCAGTGGACGTTAGCCGGCTGAATACTCTCTTTCGAGGCTACATTTGGAACCAAAAGAGACCAAGAGTGAGCCTGTGCATATTGCAGCAACATCGTGAAAATGGAGGGATTAATTTTCCACAGATTCACTTATACAATATGGCAGCTCAACTACGAGTGATTGGAGATTGGATAACTGATAGCTCCTGCTTTACTGATTCTACATTGGATCAACAATTTTCAAAACCCATTTCCTTAACATGCCTCTTACACACTCCCTACTCGGCTCTATTACCTAGTCAAAGGGCTAACCCCCTAGTCATGTCCTCCTGGAAGACATGGACCAAGGTCAGGCAACACTTAGGTTTAAACCCTAGATTTTTCCTACTTCTTCCTTGGGTCCATAACTTTTACTTCCAAAATCCCAACCCCCATGTGGTTTTTCATGGATGGGCTAGGGGGGGGGCTTGACATGTATTAATCAGATAACTAACATGCTCACTCGTCGTCCATACTCATTTAATGAACTACGTATACAATATGATTTTTTGGGTCAACACCCATTTTATTACATGCAGGCCTGTAGGTATGCTCACAAGGTCATTAGACACTTACAAGATCAAGACTGGGATGACTTCTTCTGTCACTTAACTCCATCTCATCAATGCTGAAAAAGACTAATCACTACCTATTATAACGTTTTAAGACAACCATTGGACTACACTGAATCGAGATCAGGCGCATCTTACTGGGTGGACCACTTAGATCAAATAACTCATGACGATGTCCTATTATCTGTAACTATGGCTGCCAAATACCCCCCATCAGCCATGTCCTGGGAGATGTCTTTTAAAATAGCCCATAGGACTTACGTGTCCCCTTATAGGGGCTTTCTCATGGGTAACTCCTCTGACCATTCGTGTTTAAAGTGTGGGGCACCGCATGCAGACTTATTACATTGTCCCTGGTTATGCCCAACTATTGTTGACTTTTGGCAAAAGATACAATATTTTGTGTCGAACACACTGTCCATACAATGCCCCTCAACCCAAAAGTGTGGTCTCTTTGGGATACTGCCACCTTCCATGATCTTTATCCCGAAACATCACAAAGAACTGTTATACTATGTCTCTGTGGCTGCTAGGAAGGTGATTCTCCAGGTTTGGATAAATATGTCACGAAGCGGGTTAGTGGACCCAGTAGGCCGTATTGCCATAGCGGGGAGGCAGCTGGCCAAACAACGGGACACCCCAGAAATACAAAGTCCCACACAAGGGTACCTGAATAGTCCAGATGGTGGCCGCAGCTCTGGCACAGATGGAGATGGGTGCAGCAGATGACGCCAAACGTGGCGGATGACACAGGGGCCGCAAGTTGCGCCAGAAGTGGCGGATTCCTCTGGACGTGGCGGATTCCTCTGGACGTGGCGGATTCCTCTGGACGTGGCGGATTCCTCTGGACGTGGCGGATTCCTCTGGACGTGGCGGATTCCTCTGGACGTGGCGGATTCCTCTGGACGTGGCGGATTCCTCTGGACGTGGCGGATTCCTCTGGACGTGGCGGATTCCTCTGGACGTGGCGGATTCCTCTGGACGTGGCACGACTAGATACTAAGGCACAGCACGGGGAACAAGGCACGGGAAACACTAAGCGACCATTTGCAAGACAGACTGGGAAAACTAACAACGCTCAGGCAAGGATTAGAAGGCTAGGGGCCTTCTTATAGACCAGGAAATCGTGGCAGTTGATGATGATGACAACTTCCGATTTGCGCGCCCTGGCCCTTTAACCCGTTAGTGACCGCCAATACGCCTTTTAACGGCGGCCACTAACGGGCTTTATTCTGATGCATACGCCTTTTCACGGCGCTGCATCAGGATAAAGTAAACAGAGCAGGGAGTGTCAAATCTCCCTGCTCTCAGCTGCTAGAGGCAGCTGAGGGCTGGGAGCGTCCCAGCTCTGTCGGGTGAGATCGATATTAGTATCGATCTCACCCGTTTAACCCTTCAGATGCAGTGCGCAATAGCGTGCACCGCATCGGAGTGGTTTTGGAGAGAGGGAGGGAGCTCCCTCTCTCTCCCACCGACACCCGGCGATACGATCGCCGAGTGTCTGTGTCTCTAATGGCAGCCGGGGCCTAATAAAGGCCCCTAGGTCTGCCTGGAGCGAAAGCCTGCTAGATCATGCCAGAGGCATGACCTAGCAGATGCCTGGCCGTTTTAAACGGACAGGCAGTAATACACTGCAATACAAAAGTATTGCAGTGTATTACAATAGCGATCGGAAAATCGCATATTAAAGTCCCCTAGTAGGACTAGTAAAAAAGTAAAAAAAAAAAGTTTAAGAAAGTTAATTTTAAAAAAAATGAGAAAAAAAATTAACAGTTTTTCCCTTTTCACAATGCTTTACTATTAAAGGGCCGCTGGGAGCAACTGTGGAACTAGAAGTCTTGCTGTAGCGGTTCAGGGCCACTGGTTTAAGGAGGGACACATGGAAGGAGTTAGGGATTCTGAGGGTAGGAGGCAGCGTCAGCTTATAGGAGACAGGGTTGATTTGTTGCAGGATCTCGAAAGGATCTCGAAAGGACCAAGGAACCTGGGAGCAAACTTGTATGAAGGCACCCTCAAGTGAATGTTCCGAGAGGACAGTCAGACTTTAGTCCCAGGAAGATACTGAGGCGGCTCTCTTCTCCTAGTATCCGCCTTTCGCTTCATGCGATCTACCGCCAGCAAAATAGAGGACCGGGTCTCTTGCCAGATTTGCAGGAAGTCCCCATATGCAGAGTCAGCAGCGGGTACCTGAGATGAAGTCGACACAGGAAGAGGGACTCTGGGATGTTGACTGTACACGATGTGAAATGGCGTGGAAGTGGTGGCCTCACATGTGTGGTTGTTGTATGAAAACTCGGCCCATGGAAGAAGAAGCTGTACCCAGTTATCGTGCTGTGAAGAGATGAAGTGGTGGAGATAATTCTCCATGATCTGGTTGATCCTTTCAACTTGCCCATTGGACTGGGGGTGATAGGCTGAGGAAAAGTCCAAACTCACATCCAGGAGTTTACAGAGGGCTCTCCAGAACTTTGAGGTAAACTGAACACTCCGATCTGACAAAATGTGAAGAGGCAGGCTATGCAAGCGAAAGGTGTAGAATGAAGAGACTCGCCAGACGAGGAGCAGAACGTAGGCCGGTCAGCGGGATAAAATGCGCCATCTTAGAGAACCGGTCCACCACCACCCAGACAGTGTTGCATCCTGCTGAGGGGGGAAGGTCTGTGACAAAGTCCATCGCAATGTGCTGCCAGGGGGCATTGGGTACAGGCAGATGATGGAGCAGGCCGGCAGGCTTGGAGTGAGTCACTTTGTTAGAGGCACACACCGTGCAAGAGGAGACAAAGTCCAGAACATCTTTAGGTAGCGTGGGCTACCAGAAGTGACGAGCAATCAGGTCTCGGGTTTCACGGACACCGGCGTGCCCAGCCAGTTTAGAACTATGTCCCCAGCGGAGAATTCTTCTCCTGTCTGCCAACCGAACAAACGTCCTCCCAGGAGGGATGTCTCTAATCTGCAGAGGATAAGCGGTGACAACGCAGGACGGGTCTATGATAGTCTGAAGGGACTCCACCGTGTCTTCCGTCTCAAACGATCTGGACAGGGCATCGGCCCTCGCATTCTTGTCCGCGGGACGGTAGTGGAGCAGAAAATGGAAACGGGTGAAAAACAGCGACCACCTGGCTTGACGGGGATTCGGTCGTTGTGCAGACTGAAGGAAGGTGAGGTTCTTGTTGTCAGTGAAGATCAGGATGGGGTGAGCAGCGCCCTCTAGAAGATGTCTCCACTCCTCCAGGGCCAATTTGATGGCCAGTAGTTCCCGATCTCCAATGGAGTAATTGCGCTCAGCAGAAGAAAACAGTCTTGAGTAGTAGCCACATACTACTGCCTTTCCTTTGGAGCTCCTCTGGAACAGAAGTGCACCTGCACCAACAGAGGAAGCGTCCACTTCCAGAGAGAACTGCCGAGATACGTCAGGATGATGAAGGATCGAGGCTGAAGTGAAGGCTTTCTTGAGGCTAATAAATGCGGACTCTGCCTCTGGAGTCCACACTTTAGCGTTCACGCCCTTCTTGGTAAGGGACGAGATGGGAGCTGTCAGAGAAGAGAAGTTAGGAATAAACTTCCGGTAGAAATTTGGCGAATCCCAAGAACCGCTGTATGGCCCTTAAGCCTTGAGGACGTGGCCACTCCAGGACAGCTTTCACTTTCTCAGGATCCCTCTTGAGGCCTTGATCCGAGATGATGTAGCCCAGGAAGGGCAGAGAACTCTTCTCAAAGACGCACTTCTCCAGCTAGGCGTATAAATGATTCTCCCTTAAACGTAGCAGAACCTGACGGACATGCCTCCGATGGGTCGTCGGATCTGGGGAGAAAATCAAATTATCATCGAGATAAACAACAACACAGACATAGAGTAGATCCCGGAAGATATCGTTAACCAACTCCTGAAACACTGCGGGAGCGTTACACAGTCCGAAGGGCATCACTAGGTATTCGTAGTGCCCGTCCCGGGTGTTAAAAGCCGTCTTCCATTCATCACCCCGGCGAATCCGGACTAGTTTGTAAGCCCCCGCAGGTCTAGCTTAGAAAAATTTTTGCCTCTTCGTATACGATCAAACAGCTCAGAAATGAGTGGCAACGGGTATTTGTTCTTGACTGTGATCAGGTTGAGACCCCGGTAGTCAATGCAGGGACGAAGGGATCCGTCCTTTTTAACGAAGAAGAATCCAGCCCCGGCCTAGGAGGAAGACTGTGTTATGAAACCCCTCTCCAGATTCTCCTTGATATAGGCCGACATGGATAGAGACTCTGGCAAGGAAAGAGGATATACCCGTCCACGGGGGAGAGAGGCGTTAGGAACCAGTTCAATCGGGCAGTCATAGGTCTGATGTGGAGGCAGCGTCTCAGCCTCCCTTTTGCTGAAAACATCTGCATACTGAGCAAATTGGGGAGGCAGTCCTGCCAACGACTGAGGCAGAGGAGGCTTGACCGGATGGATCTGCAACAGACAACGACCATGGCACTTGGAAACCCATTGGAGAACCTCTCAAGAATTCCAGTCCAGGACTGGGGCATGTAGTCGAAGCCAAGGCTGGCCCAGCAGAACAGGATTGATGGCCTTAGGTTAAACAAAGAAATAAATCATTTCAGAATGAAGGACTCTAACCTGGAGCCTCAACGGCTTGGTTTTAGAAATGATGGGATCAGGCAGAGGCAGTCCATTAACTGAGGCAACAGCCAAAGACGTCTCTAGGGGGACTGTGGGCAACTGAAGATGATCCACAAGCTCTCTCTGGATGAAGTTTGCAGCAGAGCCAGAGTCAAGATAGGCAGAGACCTGATGCGTCCTGTCGCCGGACACCAGGGTCACAGGAATAGTCAATTTGGAACCGAATGCTCGGTTGGGTTCCGTTCCACCTAGGGTTGTCTCTCCAACCAATCCTAGGCAAAGGGGTCTCTCCGGCGTCTGGGGACACAGACGCACAATATGGCCTCCACGGCCGCAATACAAACAAAGTCCAGAAGTGCGTCTGCGTTTTCTCTCCTGGGTAGACAACTTGACATAAGGACTATGACTCGGATCCTCTGGTGGGATGACTGAGGGGGATTGCAGGAGAGCAGAATCCAGACTGGGAAGTTCTCTCTCCTGGAGAACCTCTTGGGAACGTTCCCGGATCCTCATGTCAACTCGGGAGGCGAGTAGGATAAGATTGTCCAGGGTAGATGGCAAATCGCGAGCAGCCAGCTTGTCCTTGATCCCTGAAGACAGTCCTGCCAGAATGTAGCCACCAAAGTCTCGTTGTTCCAGGTCAATTCAGCAGCCAGGATACGGAACTGGATGGCATAATCGCCCACTGAGAGGTCTCCCTGGTGTAGGGTTAGCAAGGATGCAGCAGCCAAAGAAACTCTCCCAGGTTCCTCAAAGCTCAAGCAGAAGGTCTGTAGGAAGCACTCCAAGTCCCGGGTCTCTGGTCCCTGATGTTTCCACAGAGGATTAGCCCATGCCAGGGCTTTGCCAGTAAGGAGAGAGATGATGAAGGCGATCCTGACGTCATCCGAGCAGAAGGACCTGGCATGTAGTCTGAAGTGGATCAGGCACTGATTCAAAAATCCCCTGCAGGACCTCAGATCACTGTCATAGCGTGGAGGTAGCGGCAAGAAACACAGGGGGTTGGTACCGGTACAGACAGACAGGTAGTGTAGCAGGCGGAACCGCAGGTGCGGTGACGATTGTGGTTGGAGCAAGCAGCTGATGGGCTATGGCGTTCTCCGACAGGAGGAGCTGGTCTTGTCGTGACTGGAGATCCTCCATCTCGGCCAGCATGGCTTGTGTCGTCAAAGTCACAGGTTGACCAGCGGGGTCCATGGGCTGAGCGTACTGTCACGAAGCGGGTTAGTGGACCCACTAGGCCGTACCGCCGTAGCGGGGAGGCAGCTGGCCAAACAGGACACCCCAGAAATACAAAGTCCCGCACAAGGGTACCTGAATAGTCCAGATGGTGACCGCAGCTCTGGCACAGATGGAGATGGGTGCAGCAGATGACGCCAAACGTGGCGGATGACACTGGCCGCAAGTTGTGCCAGACGTTGCGGATCCCTCCGGACGTGGCAGATGACACAGAACGTGGCGGATTCCTCCGGACGTGGCAGATGACACAGAACGTAGCGCATTCCTCCGGACGTGGCAGATGAGACAGGATGTGGCACGACTAGATACTAAGGCACAGCACGGGGAACAACTGGAACGGGAAACACAAAGGGACCATTTGCAAGACAGACTGGGAAAACTAACAACGCTCAGGCAAGGATTAGAAGGCCAGGGGCCTTCTTATAGACCAGGAAATCGTGGCAGTTGATGATGATGACGACTTCCTTTTTGCGCGCGCTGGCCCTTTAAGGCCGAACGGAGCGGAACTGAGCGCTGGCGTCTCCTAGGAGGGAGATGGGGACCAGCGCTCACGGATCCATGGCTGCGGGTGTCGGGAGGTGAGTGAACCCGACGGTCCGCGGCCATTGACGCTACATAATACACACCCCACACATTGTATTTCCCTAAAAAATACATCTTACCTCTTCCGAATGGATTGGGTGGAAACCTCCCTTTTGAAAAGAGCACAAAACTGAAGCCTTTTTTAAGTTGTGGGAGAACTTTATACCTTCCTTACCACTTAATATAAAACAAAAACTAATTGCATGCTTTGGCTCCATAACTTGGTATCTGGAACATCAGCTGTCTGGTGTGACACCAATCATGATATGATTCCTTAAATATCTGTATTGAATCGCGGTAACGATGGGGATACACGTGTCCATCCTCTTCCCCCCCCCCCCCCTCCCCCTCTATCCTTCCCTTCCCCCTTCTTTATGGTTTAATTAGTGTTTCATTTCCTATGAATATTGACACTTTTTCAATTTGTCTTTGGGGTAAAATCTCTAATTCTGTCCTCGCTCCAACTAGGATCATTTGACGTAGTTTATACAAATTTTAGATTATATAATATGCAAAATAATGATATAAGTGTTCAGAGATGCTATTGCCATGGGACATATTGTTGAATTGTTGTTCGCTTGTTTGTAATGTTTGGAAAAATAAAAAATACATCAATTAAAAAAAAACTAAATAAAAAAAAAAACTCCACTTGTTGTAGAAGGTTAACATACAAATCTTTATTATCCTTTAGAGCAAAGATGAGCCACATTCTACAAGATGGTGTGGATGCTGGAGTCCTCTCCAAATACCTAATGGAGGCACTGATTGTGACTGAGCCAACGATACAGATGCCTTTTCTACTACCCAAAATTTATAAGGACCCTCCAGGTAGGCCAATTATATTGGGTACCGGGGGGTTAACTCAGAAGGTGTGCAAATGGGTCGACCACCATTTAAAACCATTAGTGGAATGTCTACCTTTTGTATCTGTGCGACTCTGCAGATTTGTTGTTGAAAATTTAAGAGATTCATTTAGATGACGGACATATTTTGGTAACTTGTGACATTGAGTCACTATATACCGGCATCCAGCATTCGGATGGGTTGCATGCAGTGGCCACCTTTTTGCATATGAGCAATATGGGAAAAACTTTTCAGAGTTGTTGCTAACCCTTTCGGACTTTGTTCTCAAACACAATTTTTTTCACGTTCAATGGTTCCTTCTACCTGCAACTCTAGGGCACGGCAATGGGGGCAGCATGTGCAGCCTCATACGCCAACCTGTTCCTGGCGCTGTGGGAGAGGGAGCTATTCCTGCTAGATCATGAGATCTCAATGCACCAGCTCCTTTTCTGGGCCCGTTCATTGATGACATCTTCATGATCTGGCAGGGGACTTCGGATGAATTAATGGAATTCATCAGTGTATTTAACTATAATACAGGTAATACAAAGGGGAGGAAACCTCCAGCTCACCAGCTCGCCTCCTGACAGTCCTGCTTCGCCCGGATCTCCGCAACGGTCCATGGTAGGCAATGGTACAAAAAGAAAGGATTTGATCCAGCGCTGCAGTGATGTACTTTAAAAAGGAACGTATTCCCAATTTTATTGGTATCGAAAAACTTGTTTAAAATTTCAATAACAGGCTTGGCGTCAAGGCAGTATTAGGTAGGTGTAATGGGCCTACGCGTTTCAAGCACGGCTGGTGCTCTTAGTCATGGCATTCATTCACTCGCTGGGACACGAGAGTATGGGTTTATATAGTTGGTTTTAGATAGGTGGAGCTGAAAAGCCTTACCAGGTGGTTAATCAAGGTCGCCCTATGTGTGTGTTCTGGTGGTTAGATACAGCAGTTAACCCTTCCAGGTATATAAATAAACACTATGCAAAAACCTTAGGGTCATTACAATGCTCATGTATTTATTGTCTATTTTTCCATTTTTAATTCTTTTTGGGATTTTGTATGATCTTTATACATGTGAATCCCTGTTTTGAGTAATTTATTAACTCACGGCTTGTTGCAGTGTAAAACATAGAGAGTCGCAGCTGGAAGGCGGATCGCAAACAACCGCATCAAGAACGGGACTCTGGCCATTCTACACAAATGTGAGTAAATTCGAACTTTTGTTAAACTCGTGTCCCTGTGTGTGAATGATTCCCAATTACATACCAAAGTTGCAACCAGTTTCAACATAAGAAAGACATAAAGACGGACATTTAGGAAAAAAAGAAAATTTTAAAATTAAAATATATCAAAGACACAGTTGATTGGGTATGTACATATGTAATAGAAATAAATCTCTACTAACAATGCTGTAACCATAGAGATATAATCAACTGGGTTTTGCATTAGATTTTTTGGGGATTCTTCCGTAGAGAAGTGAATAAAATATATACAGTGGAAACTTTCAGTTATATAAATTTATTTGAGATGTAGTCATATCATAATAATGTATATAGGGGTTAAATATTTTTTTATTATATCTGCCCGAATACTCATATATACTTATAACTTGGAAAGTTGTTACATAAACTTTGTGTCGGCTGTCACTCTATTAACGCAAAAAACTTGGCAAATGCTTTTATTATTTTGCTGGATTATAAGTTTGGACATGAATTTGGTAATTTCGAAAGAATTGATGATTCTGGTTGGAATACCTGAGCTAATGGTCGTAATGTATTACCTTTATATTAAAAATTCGATTAAATATGAGAAAATGGAAAAACTGTTTGTCCCCTGTATGAGAATTGTTTTTGGAATGACACTCATGTTAATGTTGATAATGATGTCACCCTGACCACTATAGAATATATGGTTAAAGGTGTGGTCATTGCATGACCTGGATAGGGTCATGCAGGTATAAAATGGCTTATAGTGACTTCTATTTGAGAAGATGAAATATAACTTATGAACTCGTGTTTTGACATAAAAAATTCATTATGTAGTTGATATAGAAATAATTATTTATATACTGTGTTCTATATGTCAGAATTAATATATATATAGAGTATCAATTTTTTCCCAATAAAACCCACTACATATAAGTGTTATGGAGTCCAAGGCGGATTTATATAGAAATAATTATTTTTAACATGAAGGGATTTGGTTATCCCAGCTGATTTAATATAGAAACATCAATTCCTTCCTCAAATTCAGACCATGCGGAAATCTTGTTTTTAGATTAAATATCCAGAACGCTTCACGTGTCAGGAGTGTTTTTTTTTCAGATCACCACCGCGAATGTTGTTCCTTATTTTTTCTATAGCATAAGTTTTCAAATGGGTTATATTACGATTGTGACAGGTGATAAAATGTTGCGCGGCATTAGATATGTTAATAATTGCCGGATTCCTAACATAACTAAGATGCTCCAAAATTCTTATTTTAAACCTTCTGGTAGTGCTCCCCACATACTTCAAGTTGCAACTAGTGCATTCTATTATATATATTACGTGATCACTATTGCAATTGATGTATGACTATGGGATGACTGTTCTGGCCGCTAGAGTCTTCAAACTTTCTGACGATTTTGGTATAATTACATACCTTGCATGGGTGGGATCCACATTTGTAGAAACCCTCTTGCTCGAGCCATGTTGGATTACTTGTGTTGGTTTTTAGTAATGAGGGTGATAAAATATTCCCTATTGTCGATCCTCTACGTGCCACTATCCTGCACCCCTGTTTTAGTATATATTCCAGCCTTGCATCGTCGTACAGTATTGGAATATATCTATTAATCATGCTTTTAATAATGGGAAACTGATTGCTGAATTGTAAGCTAAGTGTGGGAATCTCCTTGTCTGTTTTGGTGATAGGAGTTTTGATAGCAGTGACATCAGATTTATCTATCAATAGATTTTGTCTATCTTTGGTTCTCACTATCTCCTTGGCCCTATTGAGCATCCAATTTTTATAAACGCGTAGGCCCATTACACCTACCTAATACTGCCTTGACGCCAAGCCTGTTATTGAAATTTTAAACAAGTTTTTCGATACCAATAAAATTGGGAATACGTTCCTTTTTAAAGTACATCACTGCAGCGCTGGATCAAATCCTTTCTTTTTGTACCATTAACTATAATACACATAACATTAAATTAACATGCAAGTGGAATTATGTTGAGATAGATTTTTTTGGACATACTAACTAAAAGGAACCATAATGGTTGTCTCCAGACAGATTTGCATCGTAAAGAGACATAAACAAACTCATTTCTTCACACCACGTCTTCACATCCTCGTGACACCATCGAAGCTATACCAGCTGGACGATTACTGCGTGTTAAGAAAATTTGTTCAACTCATTAAGATTTCAAATACCGCACGATTGAGTTAAGAAAGAGACTTGCTCAACAGGGCTGCAGCCGCCACAATGTTAATAAGGCCCATTGACGACCATGTGCACATCTGCCCCTCGTGCACAGCTATTACAAACTGTAACTAAAAATAAGGAATTTCTCCTAAGGTAAGATTTACGAACACGTATAATTTGGTCAGAAATGAGGGACACCTCAAACAAATTTTGTCCGGTGCTCCTCAATGATCCAATTCTACAGAAAGTACTACCAAATTATCTTGCTATTGCGCCATGTAGAGCGCGTTCTTTACGTGACACAATAGTTCACAGTTACCGAACAGTGGAAAAACCGGGTAATTTTTTTGGAAAGATTGGTCCTAAGTGGGGTTGTAACCCTTGCGGCGACTGTATTAGTTGCCCTAATATTGAACGCGCTCAAGGTTTTGTTGACTCAAGTGGGTTGAAAAATGTTAAGATCACATGGCCAATTACATGCGGCACTACAGGTGTGATCTATCATGCAACTTACCCTTGCCCTAAAATGTATGTTGGCATGATAACCCGAGAATTGCGCTTTCGCGTAAGAACATGTTACAGACATTGAAAATGCCAAAACAGTAGAGTATATGGAACAGCTGAAGACTATTCCACAACATTTTCACCTACATCATGCGTGTAACTCTGGACTTCTGAGAGTGAAGGGAATAGATCACATCAATACTGATATGCGAGGAGGAGATGTAAAAAGAGGCTTTTGCAATCACAATGCAAGTGGATATGGAGGCTTAAGACAACACAACCAAGGGGTCTCAATGAGAACATTGGTGTTGCTGCATTTCTCTGACTGTTACGAAAGCTTTTAGTTGGGTGTTTTTGATTTTATCCTCTTATTTTGATTTTAATCTAGATTTCTTTATTTATGTATACAGATTAGATATATGGTTTACGCTGCCTGTGTTGACTGTCAACTGTGCAATTTTTGGGTTGTCCTGATCTTCATCCTCAACAATGATGCCCTACTGATGATCTTCACAAAATGTAGAAAAGAGGGCTCTGTCTGCAGATCACTGCATATTATATTCTGCACCTTTGAGGCTTGTTGTATTAGATATATCGACATGTAACTAAAATCTGCTTTGTGCATGCCACTTGTTGTCCATTTTATTTTTTTATGCATAATACACACGTTGTTTTTTTCTTCTTTTTTCATCGCACACACCTATACACACTATTTTATTTTTCGTTTTTTATTTCAATTATTGTTTATTTTGTCACCATACATTTATTACTTTTTCACTCTTTTACTTACACATGTTCTATATAAACAACACTTTATTGTGTTTAATATCATTTCTTACCTGTCACTTACCTACTATGTTCAGGTTGTGTGCACTGGATTATTCCTTTTGCCACGTATATATTGGTCTTTTTTCACACATTATAATTGATAATAATGTTCCACACTTGATTACTCCCTACACGTTGACACTATTCGTCACACATCACTTTGTGTCCATATATTTATATGTATTTGTATGATACATGTGCAATATATCTGTATAACTGTCTTGTCTCTCTGTATTTTGGGTTTAGCCTTGCAGACATGAAGTGTATTGCTATTGGACTGCCCGTACAGGGTTAATATCCTTCTGAATGCTTTTCATGCCTTCAATCACTGGTTGCATTCTGATTGGTTGTGACTGTCTAGCCTCCGATTCGTCATCCATGACGCGCTGGGTTGCTGACACACGTGACCGCGTCAGATGACGCGCTGATGTGTTTCCGCCCCAGTGTCTCGTTGTTGCCGTTTCTGGAGTCCGGCCATGTACTCGACCACATATTGACACCAATAATAAACAGTGAGTGTATTGATTTTTTGCACTGTATAGTTGTTTATTCCAAACCATTTGGTATTTATATATTACCTACATTACGCAGGTCTGTGCAGCCATGTGGTCTTATCTAATTATTATTTTCTTTTGTGAGTCACACAGTGAGCTGTCCTTTTCTTCTGTAGAGTCTTGTGGAGTCTTTTTAATTGTATTGACATGTAGCTTTTTATTGTTATTCCAATAAAGATTTTTTCCATTTTCTACACCTTTTTTTTTTGGTAGCATCAATTTCTTTGTAGGTTATATATTTGTTGTTTTTGGTCTCAAAATATTTTTCTTGTTTTCTTTTCAGGAGATCTTTATCCCATTCTTTGAGATTTTAAGGAGTACTGACCAACACCTAGACCTCAGTTAGCAGCTAGAAGATTCCTGCATATACTTAGAAGAAGACCACCTTCAACATCTAGAAGACACCAACCAGCATAGAGAAGGAGATCCTGGCTACAAGAAGATTCCTACAAACATCTAGAAGAAGAGACACATTGTAAATATTGGTGTGTCCATCCTAGCAGAAAACCCATGACGACTGAACAGTGAGGAGAGAACTTATATGTTACTTCTGACTATATGATCCTAGGGTAAAGGAGCAGTAGTGGTGGCTCCAGAAAATGCTGAGAAATATGGAGAGGCTTAGTAATTGTCAGTGCGCAGGATGCTCCATATGTTGTGATAGTCATGAGATAGTCACAGCTAGAGAAATACTCAATTCATTATTCATTTATCAATGATATATTAAAACGTACTGCGACTACTATAGAAAAGAGGCAGGGATATTATCATCATCAGCATTGGTATTGTTGTTAAGTTGAACGTAAAGAAAAAGTATTCACTTGCCAACCCCCAGATCTATTGTACTGTAGAAGGAGTCCTGTTGAGACACTATCATGTAATGGAAGTTGGCACTTGAGTTGTACGCTACTAAAGAAGAAGTAAACATTCGGGTATAATGGTTCCAGTACGTATGTGATATGACCTTTCTAGATTCGTTTTCCGCCTCAAAAACCCCCATTGAAATCAATGAGAGACGGAAAAATGCTGTGAACGGCCGCGACCGGTTTTGACGCGGTTTTAGGCAAAAAATGCTTTCCCTTTTTTTTTCCTTTGCCTGTTGAAGGAGATAAAAATAACGCTTTAAAATACGCATAAAGAACCACGTAGGAAAACGCATCAAAAACCGTGTCAAAAAACGCACGTGGTAAAAACGATTTAAAAAAAGGCGGAGCTTTTTTTTCCAGGCAGAATTTTTTGCCTGCAAAAAACTCCACGTGAATAGGACCTTAAAAGCAAACAGGCTGGGAGGGTAAAACACTGTATTTTAAAAATGCCAATTTCTCGCGGTTGAGGGCTGCACAACAGTAAACAGACTGGGAGCGACTATTGTCAAATAAATACACAGACACTACATGGGAATGCTTTACATAAACTTTAAGTAATTATACTGTAAAATATAATCCTATAAGTAACCAGTATTAAAAAACCCTAAAATGAAACTAGAAAAAGCTTGCTTCTAATGTTAAAAAAACAATAAATGACAAAATAAGAGGATTTATAAAAAATACAAATCTGAAGGGTCAGCATTAGTCTTTAAAGATTACAATCACACCCACACGAACGCGCGCACACGCACGCACACCCCTACAAACCCCTACACATACACCTACACACACACACACACACACACACACACACACACACACACACACACACACACACACACACACACACACACACACACACACACCTACACACACCTACACACACCTACACACACCTACACACCTACACACACCTACACACACCTACACACACACACCTACACACACCTACACACACACACCTACACACACACACCTACACACACACACCTACACACACACCTACACACACACCTACACACACACACACACACACCTACACACACACCTACACACACACACATTTACATATATCCAAGTTAAACACATACATATATCCACACTATACTAACACATATATCCACATTACACTCTACACACAAACATATATCCACATTATACACACATGCACATTACACAGATACATTTACATATATATTCACACTATACACACAAATATACATATATACACACATTACACATGAGGAAACATTATTCACCTGGTATATCCCTGCCTCTCCGGTGGTCTCGCCACTCATTTTAGCTGTCCTGCAGTGCTAAAATTTCAGCTTCACGCATGTGACCGCTGCGTCAATGCTGAGGCCAGTGGCTGGCTATAGCAATCAAGTGTAGGTAGTCATCATGTCATCACTGCATGACAGCAGACACAGGCCTGCTAATCCTCTGAAGCCGAGGTGGATATATTAAGCGAGAGCGTTTTCTGTAAAGAACTTGGTTAGGATTAGAGGGTTAGGGAGTTGGGATTAAGGTTAGGGAGTAAGAGGGTTAGGAGGTTAGAGGGTTAGGGTTGGAGTTAGGGTGTTAGAGGGTAAGAGTTTAGGGCGTTAGAGATTTCGGGGTTTAGAGGGTAGAGGTTAGGGGGTTAGGGTTAGGTTTAGGGTTACAGCTTTTCCAGAAGCGGAATCCCCAGCCAGAGCATTTCCGGCATCTTAAAGTCCCCAACATCACTGTTTATATATGGACAGTGACGTCAGGGGCTTGCATTACAAGGCACTTACCGTCACTCTCCATATATATGAAAGGTGACATCAAGGTCTTTCTCAAGAGAGGAGTCCTCGACCTGACCATTTGCTGCAAAGCGCTTGGTTAGGGGGTTAGGCATTAGGGTTAGGGGGTTGGGATTTAGGGGATAGGGCTTATTCAAGAGCGGAATCCCCGGCCAGAGCATTGCCTTGGATTCTCGCATTACAAAGCCCTTGACGCCACTCTCCATATATGAATACTGACGTCAAGTTCTTTCTCAAGCCAGAAGTCCACCGCCAGAGTGCTTGCTGTAAAGCTCTCGATTAGGGGATAGAGGGTTAGAGTTGGGGTTAGGGTGAGGGGGTGTGAGTTAGGGTTGGGGTTAGGAATAAGGTTAAGGTTAGGGTGTTAGGGTTAGGAATAGGGTTAAGGTTAGGGTGTTAGGGTTAGGAATAGGGTTAGGTGCTAGGGTTAAGGGGTTTGGGTTCTAGGTTTAGGGGTTAGGATTGGGGGATAGGGTTAGGGGTTAGGATATAGAGTTTAGTGGTTAGGGTCAGGAATAGGGTTGGGGTTAGAGTTAGAAGGTTAGGGTAAGAGGGCTAGGTTTAAGGTTAGGAGCAGAATCCCCAGCCTTAGTGTTTCCGACGCTCTGGCTGAGGAATCCAGCATCTTATAGCCCCTGCCGTCACTGTCCATTTATGGACATTGACTTCAGGGGCCCACTCTAGGAGTGGAATCCCCGGCCAGAGTTTTGCCGTCGCTCTGTCAAGGGATTCTCGCATTACAGAGCCCTTAACGTTATTCTCCATATATCAACAGGGATGACAAAGTCTTTCTCAAAACAGGAGTCCCCGACCAGAGTACTTGCTGTAAAGTTCTTGGTTAGGGGCTACATTTAGGGATAGGGTTTTAGGGGTTAGGGTTAGAGCTTTTCCAGGAGCGAAATCCCCGGCCAGAGCATTGCTGACGCTCTGGTTGGGGATTCCAGCATCTTAAAGCCCCTAATGTTACTGTACATGTATGGACAGGGACGTCAGGGGCTTCCTCTAGGAGCGTAATCCACAGCCAGAGTGTTGCCTACGTTGGGCTTTGGTTTTAAGTTAGTGGGTTAGGAAGTTAGTGTGTTAGGGGTTGGGGTTAGGATTAGAATCAGGGTTAAGGGGTTGGGGTTAGGGTGCTAGGTTTAAGGGGTTAGGTTTTGGGGATTAGGGTTTGTGTTAGGGTTTAGAGGATAGTGTTAGAAATAGGGTTAGGGCAAGGGTTGGGGTTAGGGGTTGGGGTTAGGTTTTGGGTTAGCGGGTTAGGAAATTACAATGTTAGGCTTTGGGGTTAGGGAGTTAGGAACAGGGTTAGAATGAGGGTGTAAGGTTTAGAGGTTAGGGGTTAAGGTTCAAAAAGGGTTAGGAATAGGGTGAGGGTAGTGGGTTGGGGTTAGGAATAGGTTTGGGGTTAAGGGATAGGGTTTAGAGGTTAGGGGCTATGGTTGCGGGTTAGGAATATGGTTAAGATTAAATGGGTAGGGTGTTAGGGTTAAGGGGTGGGGGTTAGGAAGTTGGAGTTAGGGTGCTAGTGTTATAGGGTTTAGAGGTTAGTTGTTAGCGTTAGGAATAGGGTTGGTGTTAGGATTTAGAGGTTAGGGGCTAGGGTTGGGGATTAGGAATATGGTTAGGGAGTTAGGGGTTAGGGTTACAGTGTTAGGGTGCATTTTTAAAGGGGTTTGGGTTAGGGGGTTAGGATAAGGGTTAGGGTTTAGAGGTTAGCAGTTACGGTTGGGGATTAGGGGTAGGAATAGGGTTAGTGGTTAAGGTTAGAAGATCAGGGTTAGGATTTAGGGTAAGAGTTGGGGTAAGAATTATGGGGTTAGGGTGCTTGGGTTTAGTGGTAAGGTTTAGTGGGTTTTACAGGATAGGGTTAGTTATTAGTGTTTAGAGGTTTAGAGGTTTGTATGGTTACGGTTGGGATGTTAGAGTTTGGGTTATGGGGTTAGGGGCTATGGTTAGAGTAAAGGGATAGGGCTTTTCCTGACGCTCTGGTTAGGGATTCCGGCATCTTAAAGCCCCTAATGTTACTGTTTATATATGGACTGTGACATCAGGGGCTCCCTCTTGGAGAGGAATTCCCGGCCAGAGTGTTGACTACGCCCTGGCCGGGGATGCTCGCATTACAAATCCCTTAATGTCACTCTCCATCTCTCCATATATGAACAGGGATGTCAAGGTCCCAGGAGTCCCTGGACCGAGCCCTTGCTGTAAATCACTTTGTGACAGGGTTATGGTTGGGGTTAAGAATAGAGTAAGGGGGTAGGGTTTGGGTTAGGGGGTTAGGAAAAGGGTTGGCGTTAGCAGATAGGGTTTAGAGTTCAGGGTCGGGGTTAGGAATATGTTTAAAGGTTAGGGTGTTAGGGGTTAGAGGTTAGGGTTAGAGTGTTAGGACGTTGGGGTATGGGTTAGGATGCTAGGGCTAAGAGGTTGGGGTTAGGGGATTATGCTTAGGGGATAGGGTTAGGTTTATAGGTAAGATGTTGGGTTAGGGGTAGGGTTAGATGTTAGGGTTTGGGTTAGCGGGTGAGAGTTTGGGCAAAGGTTTAGGGGGTTAGGAATAGGGTTAGTGGTTAGGGTTGGGGTTTAGGGTTAGAGTTTGGATTAGAATTCGGGTTAGGGTTTAGGGCTCCTCCAGGAGCGAAATCCCCTGCCAGAGCCATAATGGGTTAGGAATAGGGTTAGGGGGTTAGGATGTTAGCGTTTGAGGTTAGGATTAGGAGGTTAGGAATAGGGTTAGGGTGAAAGGATGGGGTTGAATTTAGGGAGTTAGGGGCTAGGGTTTAGAGATTAGGTTTGGGGGGTTTGGAATAGGGTTGGGGTAAGCAATGAGGAGAAGGGGTTAGAGTGTTAGGGTTTAGGAATATGGTAGGGGGTTAGGGCTAGGGGTTATGAAAAGGTTAAGGTTAGGGTTAAGGAGTTAGAGTTAGGGTATGTGCGCCACACACTAATTACGTCCGTAATTGACGGACGTATTTCGGCCGCAAGTACCGGACCGAACACAGTGCAGGGAGCCGGGCTCCTAGCATCATACTTATGTACGACGCTAGAAGTCCCTGCCTCGCTGCAGGACAACTGTCCCTTACTGTAATCATGTTTTCAGTACGGGACAGTTGGCCTGCAGCGAGGCAGGGACTCCTAGCGTTGTTCATAAGTATGATGCTAGGAGCCTGGCTCCCTGCACTGTGTTCGGTCCGGTATTTGCGGCCGAAATACGTCCGTCAATTACGGACGTAATTAGTGTGTGTGTACATACCCTTAGGGTTTTTAGGTTAGGAGTGGGGGTTAGGAATAGGGTGAGGGTATGTGGTTAGGGGGTAGGGTTTTGGATTTGGGGTAGGGTTATAAATTAGGGTTGGGGGTTAGAGATAGAAATACTTTTGAGGTCAAAGGGTTAGGGGGAGAGTGTTATGGTTGGGCTTAGGTTTAGGGGGTTATGGTTTTAGGGCGAAGGTTAGGGGGTAGGGAATGGAGTTATGGTTACGGGTTGCGGTTAGGGTTAGAAAGTTAAGGAGTTAACAATATGTATTAGGGGGGTTAGTATTAGTGGATAGGGTTGGAGTGAAGGTGTTAGGGGTTGGGGTTAGGGGGATAAATTTGGGTTAGTGTTAGGGGAATAGGGTTTGGGTGAATGGCTTAAGGAGTTAGGGGTTGAGGTTAGGCGATAGGGTTGGGGTTACATAGTTACATAGTTTGTACGGTTGAAAAAAGACACATGTCCATCAAGTTCAACCAAGGGATGGGAAAGGGGAAGTGGGATGGGAAAGGGGAAGTAAAAAATTTCTACACATAGCAGTTCATATTTTTTTGTTCTAGGAAATTATCTAAGCCTTTTTTAAAGCCATCTACTGTCCCTGCTGCGACCAGCTCCTGCGGTAGGCTATTCCATAGATTCACAGTTCTCACAGTAAAGAAGGCTTGTCGCCTCTGCAGGTTGAACCTTTTTTTCTCCAGACGGAGGGAGTGCCCCCTTGTTTTTTGAGGGGGTTTTACATGGAACAGGATTTCACCATATTTTTTGTATGCGCCATTCATATATTTATATAAGTTAATCATGTCCCCCCTTAGTCGTCTTTTCTCAAGGCTAAATAGGTTTAGTTCTTTTAATCTTTCCTCATAACTTAGATTCTCCATGCCCCTTATTAGCTTCGTTGCTCTTCTTTGTATTTTTTCCAACTCCAGGGCATCCTTTCTATGAACTGGAGCCCAGAACTGGACTGCATATTCTAGATGAGGCCTCACTAATGCTTTGTAACGTGGTAATATTACATCCCTGTCCCGTGAGTCCATGCCTCTTTTGATACACGACAATATTTTGCTGGCCTTTGAAGCAGCTGATTGACACTGCATGCTGAAATTTAGTTTATGATTTACAAGTACACCCAGATCCTTCTCAACAATTGACTCCCCCAGTGTAGCTCCCCCTAGGACATATGATGCTTGCAGGTTTTTCGTACCCAGATGCATAACTTTACATTTATCTACATTAAACTTCATTTGCCAAGTGGACGCCCAAACACTTAGTTTGTTTAAATCTGCCTGCAATTCACAAGCATCTTCCATAGTCTGAACTATATTGCATAGCTTGGTGTCATCTGCAAAAATAGAAATAGTGCTATTAATCCCATCCTCTATATCATTAATAAATAAGTTGAATAATAGTGGTCCCAGCACTGAACCCTGGGGTACACCACTTATAACTGGGGACCATTCAGAGTAGGAATCATTGACCACAACTCTCTGGATACGGTCCTTGAGCCAATTCTCAATCCAATTACAAACTATACTTTCTAAACCTATAGTCCTTAATTTACCCATTAGATGTCTATGAGGGACAGTGTCAAATGCCTTTGCAAAGTCCAAAAACACTATATCCACAGTGGCCCCTCTGTCTAGGCTTCTGCTTACCTCTTCATAAAAACAAATTAGGTTGGTTTGACAGCTTCTGTCCTTTGTAAAACCATGCTGGCTGTCACTTATAATACTATTTATTGTCACATAATTCTGTATATAGTCCCTCAATAGCCCCTCAAACATTTTCCCCACAATTGATGTTAAGCTTACTGGTCTATAATTACCCGGCGAAGACCTAGAGCCCTTTTTTAAAATAGACACCACATTTGCCCTGCGCCAGTCCCTTGGCACTATACCACTCATGAGAGACTCTCTAAATATTAATAGGGTTAGAGGCTTAGGGTAAAAGATAGGGTTAGACTTAGGGGGTTAGGTGGCTAGGGTTAAGGGGTTAGGGGTTTGAGTTATGGGATTAGGGTTAGAGTGTTAGGGTTTTTGGTTTAGGGGGTTGGGTGTGTTAGGTTTAGGGGGTTAGGTGTAGTTTTGGTTTAGGAATAGGGTCTGAGTTAGGGAATAGGCTTTAGAGGTTATGGGTTAGGGTTGGAGGTTAGGAATAGGGTTAAGGCTAAAGGGTTAGGGGGTGGGGTTTAGAGTTAGGGGGTTGGAGTTTGGATTAACGGGTTAGAGTTAGGGATACGGTTAGGGGGTTTGGAATAGGGTTAGTGAAGTTTAGGGGTTAGGGATGGGGGTTAGGGTTGGGTTCTTAGGGTTGTAGTTAGGGGTTTAGGGTTAGAACTAGAGTTAGGGGTAGGGTTAGTGGGTTAGGGCTTTTCCGGGAGCAAAATTCCCAGCCAGAGCCGTAATTGGTTAGGAATAGGGTTAGGGTGTTAGGAGTTGGGGTTAGTATTATGGGGTTAGGGTGAGGGGTTAGGGCTGAGGTAAGTGCTGTAGTGAGGGGCTAGGGTTAGAGTTTAGGTTTTGGGATTAAGAATATTGTTAGGATTTTGAGGGGGGTAAGGTTGGGGTAAGTGTTGGGGTTAGGCATTTAGGTTAGGGAGTTAGAGTTAGTGTTTTGATGTTAGGGTTGAGGGTTAGGAATAGGTTTGGGGTTATCAATAAGGTGAGGGAAAGTCGTTAGGTAGGGTTGTGGCTAAGGTTTTCTGATTAAGTATAGAATTAGGCGACATGGTAACAGGTAAGGTTTGGGGGTTAGAGTTAGTAATAGAGTTAAAGTGTTATTTGTGCTAGGGTTAAGGGGTTGGAGTTAGGGTTTTATTGTTTAGGGGTTTGGGTTAGGATTAGAGGTTAGGGTATAGAGGTTAGTGGGTTAGGAGTATTAATAGAGTTAAGGGTTAGTGTATTAGGGTTGGGGTGTTGGGGGTTAGGTTTAGTTTTTAGGGTTAGGGGGGCTAGGGTTTGGGTTAAAGTTAGGGGATAGGGTTGGGGGTTAGGAATAAAGTTGGAAGGTTAAGGTTAGGTTAGAGGGTTAGGATTTAGGGTGAGTTAGAATTAGGGTGATAGGGTTTGGGGGTTAGCATTAGGGGCTAGGGTTAGAGTTCCAGAAGCGAAATCCCCGGCCAGGGCGTTGGTGATGCTTTGGTTGGGGATTCCGGCATCTTAACCCCTTCCCCCTGCTTGCATTCTGGGCCCTAATGACCAAGCCATTTTCTAAATTTTTCCATTGTCACATTCGAAGAGCTATAACTTTTTTTATTTTTGCGTCGACATAGCTGTTTAAGATCTTGTTGTTTACGACACATCTTGTAGTTTTTATTGGTACCATTTGAGAGTAGATGCGACTTTTTGATCACTTATCACATTTTTTTAAAGTCAGGATTAACAGAAAACAGCAATTCTTCCATAGTTTTTTATTTTATTTTTTACGGCGTTCACAGTGCGGGTTAAATAATGTAATCGATTTATAGTCGGGTCGTTAAGGACGTGGCGATACCAAATATGTGCAACTTTTTTGATTTATTGTGTGTTTTTTTTTTAATAGTAAATCCGTTTGTAAGGGGAAAAAGTGGGTTTTTCATTTTTTTCTTTTTTTTTTTTTAATTAATTTTATTCAACTTTTTTTTACTTTTATACTAGTCCCACTAGGGGACTTCACTATGCGATCCTCATAATACACTGCAATACTTTTGTATTGCAGTGTATTATTGCCTGTCCGTTTAAAACGGACAGGCATCTGCTAGGTCATGCCTGCGGCATGATCTAGCAGGCATTCATTACAGGCAGACCTAGGGGCCTTTATTAGGCCCCCGGCTGCCATCGGAGACACTGGCACTCGGCGATCGTATCGCCGGGTGTCGGTGGGAGAGAGAGGGAGCTCCCTTCCTCTCTCCAAAACCACTCAGAGGCGGTGCTCGCTATTGAGCACCGCATCTGAGGGGTTAAATGGGTGAGATCGATACTAATATCGATCTCGCAAGGCAGAGCAGGGAGGCTCCCAGCCCTCGGCTGCCTCTGGCAGCTGAGAGCAGGGAGATTTGACAGCTCCCTGCTCTGTTTACTTAATTCTAATGCAGCGCCGCTGCAGTATAAAGCCCATTAATGACCGCCGTGAAAAGGCTTATCGGCGGTCATTAAAGGGTTAAAGCCCCTAATGTTACTTTTTTTTAATGTGGACAGTAACCTCAGGGGCTCCCTCTAGGAGCGGAATCCCTAGCCAGAGTGTTGCCTACCCTCTAGCCGGGTATTCTCGCATTACAAATCCCTTCATGTAACTCTCCATCAATGAACAGTGATGTCAAGGTCTTTCTCAAGACAGGAGTACCTGGTCAGAGCGCATGCTGTAAAGTGCTTGGGTGAGTGGGTTAGGGTTGGGGATAGGGTTGGGTTGGGGTTAGGAGTTTAGGGTTAGAGAATGGGTTAGAATTATGGATACGGTTAGTGGGTTAGGGAATTAGGGGTTAGGGGTTTTCCAGGAGTGAAATCCCTGGCCAGAGCCATAATGGCTTAGGAATAGGGTTAAGGTGTTAGGGGTTGGAGTTAGGATTCGGGGGTTCTAATACGGTTAGGTTGATGGGGTAGGGTTGGGGTAAGTGTTGTGGTTAGGGAGTTAGGGGCTAGGGTTTAGAGGTTAGGTTGAGGGGTTAGGAATAGGGTTGGGGTTACGAATGGGGTGAGGGGGTTAGAGTGTTAGGGGTTAGTAATAGGGTAGGGGGTAAGGGCTAGGGGTTATGAATAGGGTTAAGGTGAGGGTGATGTTGTAGGGTTGGGGTAAGTGTTGGGGTTAGGCGGTTAGGGAGTTAGAGTTAGGGTTTTGTGGTTAGAGTTGGGTTTATAAATAGGGTTAGGATTTAGAGGTTAAGTTAGGAATAGGGTTAAGGTTAAAGGTTTAGGGGGTTAGGGGGCTGCGTTTAGGGTGCTACGTTTAAGGGGTTTGGGCATTAGGGGATAGGGTTTGGGGTTTGTGTTAGGGTTTAGAGGTTAGTGGTTAGACATAGTGTTAGGGTTGGATTTAGGTGTCGGGGTTGGTGTTAGGGGGTTAAGAATAGGGGTAGGGGGGTAGGGTTGGGGTTAGGATTTAAATATCAAGGGTTAAGGTTGGGGTTAGGAATTGGGTTAGGAATAGTTTGAGTGTAGGGGGTGGGGGTTAAGGGATAGGGTTTAGAGGATATGTGCTAGTGTTGGGGGTTAGGAATAGGGTTAGGGAGTTAGAGGTTGGCGCTAGGGTTAGAATGGTAGGGGGTTGGGGTGCTATTTTAAAGGGGTTTTGGTTAGGCGGTTAGGATTAGGGGTTAGAAGTTAGTTGTTAGGGTTGGGGTTAAGGGTAGGAATAGGGTTAGGCTGGGGGTTAGGGTTAGTTGTTAAGGGGCCATATATGAGGTTGGAGTTAGGGGATAGGGATTAGAGTAAGGGGATACGGTTAGGAATAAGTTTAGAGGCTAGTGGTTAGGGTTGGGTTGAGGTTAGGAGTTAAGGGTTAGAGATTAGTTTAGAATTAGGGATACGGTCAGTGGGTTAGAGAATTAGGGGTTAAGGCTTTTCCAGGAGTTAAATCCATAGCCATAATGGTTTAGGAATAGGGTTAGGGTGTTAGGGGTTTGGGTTAGGATTAATGAGTTCAGAATAGGGTTAGGTTGATGGGGTAGTGTTGTGGTAAGTGTTGTGGTTAGGGCGTTAGGGGCTAGGGTTTAGAAGTTAAGTTGAGGGGTTAGGAATAGTGCTAGGGTTGGAGTTAGGAATGGGGTGAGGGGGTTAGAGTGTTAGGGGTTAGTAATAGGTTAAGAACTAGGGGTTATTAATAGGGTTAAGGTGATGGTGTAGGGTTGGGGTAAGGGTTGGAGTTAGGCGGTTAGGTTTAGGGAGTTAGAGTTTTGAGGTTAGGGTTGGGGGTTAGAAATAGGGGTAGGGTTGGGGGTTAGGATTTAGATATCGGGTTAAGGTTGGGGGTTAGGAATTGTGTGAGTGTAGGGGGTGGGGGTTAGGAATGGGGTTGTGGTTAAGATATATGGTTTAGAGGATAGGGGCTAGTGTTGGGGGTTAGGTAGTTAGGTTGGGGCTAGGGATAGAATGGTAGGGGTTCGGGGTTAGGTTGCTATTTTAAAGGGGTTAGAAGTTCATGGTTAGGGTTGGGGTTAAGGGTATGAATAGGGTTAGGGTGGGGGTTAGAGTTAGTTGTTAGGGGGGCCATATATGAAAGGGGGTTAGGAGATAGAGATTAGAGTAAGGGGATAGGTTAGGCTTAAGTTTAGAGGTTAGGGTTGGTTTGTTAGGGTTAGGAGTTTAGGGTTAGAATTAGGGATAAGGTCACTGGGTTAGGGAATTAGGGGTTAGGGCTTTTCCAGGAGTGAAATCCTTGGTCATAGCCATAATGGTTTAGGGTTAGGGTGTTAATGGTTGGGTTTAGGATTAGGGGGTTCAGAATAGGGTTAGGTTGAGGGGGTAGGGTTGTGGTAAGTGTTGTGATCAGGGAGTTAGGGGCTAGGGTTTAGAGGTTAGGTTGAGGGATTAGGAATAGTGTTAGGGTTGGAGTTAGGAATGGGGTGAGGGGGTTAGAGAGTTAGGGGTTAGTAATAGGGTAGGGGTACGGGCTAGGGGTTATTAATAGGGTTAAGGTGATGGTGTAGGGTTGTGGTAAAGGTTGGAGTTAGGCGGTTAGGGAGTTATAGTTAGGGTTTTGAGGTTAGGGTTAGGAATAGGTGTAGGGTTGGGGTTAGAAATAGGGTGAAGGTTAGGGGGTAGGGTAGTGAATAGGGGGTTGGGATTAGGGGTTAGGAATAGAGTCAGGGCATAGGGTTAGGATTTAGAGGTTAGAGGGTAGAATTAGGAATAGGGTTAAGTTTAAAAGGTTAGGTTTAGGGGGTTGAGAGTTGGGTTTGGGTGCGCTAGGTTTAAGGGGTTAGGGTTTGTAGATTAGGGGATAGGTGGTTTGTGTTAGGGTTTAGAGGTTAGTGGTTAGAAATAGGGTTAGGGGAAAGGGTTAGTGTTAGGGTTGGGGTTAGGTGTTTTGGGATTAGGGGGTTAAGAATAGGGTTAGTGAGGGTGTAGGATTGGGGTTAGGATTTAGAGATCAGGGGTTAAGGTTGGGGGTTGGGAATTGGGTTAGGGGGTTGGGATTAGCCGGTTAGGAATGGGGTTGTGGATAAGCAATAGGGTTTATAGGATACGGGCTAGTGTTGGGAGTTAGGAATAGGGTTAGGGAGTTAGAGGTTGGGGCTAGGGTGTTGGGTTGGGGCTAGGGTGCTATTTTAAAGGGGTATTGGTTAGCGGGTTATGATTAGGTGTTGGGGTTCAGAGGTTAGTGGTAAGTGTTGGGGGTTAAGGGTAGGAATAGGGTTAGGGTGGGGGTTAGGGTTAGTTGTTTAGGGGCTATATATGTACAGTAACGTCAGGTGCTCCCTCTAGAAGCGAAATCCCCGGCCAAAGTTTTGGCAATGCTCTGGCCGGGGAGTCTCGCATTACAAAGCCCTTCTCACATCACTCTCCACATATGAACATTGACGTCAAGGTCTTTCTCAAGACAGGTGTCCCCGGCGAGAGCGCTTTCTGTAAAGAACTTGGTTTGGCTTAGGGGTTTAGGGAGTTGGGGATAAAGGGTTTGGAGTTAAGGTTAGGGAGTAAGACGGTTAGGATTTTAGGGTTGTGATTAGAGGGTTAGGGTAAGGGTTTAGGTGGTTAGAGATTTAAGGGGATAGAGGTTATGGGTTAGAGGGTTAGTGTTAGGGGGTTATAGGGTTAGAGGTTAGGTTTAGGGTTACAGCTTTTCCAGAAGCGGAATCCCCAGCTAGAGCATTTCCGACGCTCTGGCTGAGAATTCCAGCATCTTAAATTCCCCAACATCACTGTTTATATATGGACAATGATGTCAGGGGCTTGCATTACAAGGCACTTACCGTCACTCTCCATATATGAAGAGTGACATCAAGGTCTTTCTCAAGACAGGAGTCCTTGACCTGAGCGTTTGCTGTAAAGTTCTTGGTTACCATTTTAGGGGGTTAGGCATTGGGGTTAGGCTTTTGCTTTTAGGGGTTAGGGATAGAGCTTTTCCAGGAGAGAAATCCCTGGCCAGAGCATTGCTGACACTCTGTTTGGGGATTCCGGCATCTTAAAGCCCCTAACGTTACTGTACATGTATGGACAGTGACGTCAGGGGCTTCCTCTAGGAGCGTAATCCCGAGCCAGAGTGTTGCCTACCTTCTGGCCGGGGATTTTCGCATTAATAATCCCTTCATGTCACTCTCCATATGTGAACAGTGATGTCAATGTCTTTGTCAAGACAGGAGTGCCAGGCCAGAGTGCTAGCTGTAAAGCGCTTGGGTGAGGGGGTTAGGGTTAGGGTTGGGGTTAGGAATATGGTTGGCGTTAGGGGATAGGGATCATAGGTTAGGGTTGCGGGTTAGGAATAAGGTTAAGGTTACAGTGTTATGGTTAGAGGTTTAGGGGGTTGGGTTAAGGAGTTAAGGTTGAGGGGTTTGGGTTAGGGGATAGGGTTAGAGTCTAGAGGTTAGGGTTGGGGGTTAGGGGGTAGGGTTGAGGTTAGGTGTTAGGGAGTTAGGGGATTAAGGTTTGGGTTAGTAAATTAGAATAAGGGGATACAGTTAGGAATAGATTTAGGGGTTAGGGTTTAGAGGTTAGTGATTAGGGTTGGGGGTTAGAGTTGGGTTGTTAGTGTCGGTGTTATGGCTTTAGGGTTAGGGATAGGGTGAGGGGTTAGGGTAAGAGTTGGGGTTAGGGGCTAGGGTATAGAGATTAGGGTTAGGAATATTGTTATGGTTGTACGGTTGGGGTTAGAAATGGTGTCAGGGGGTTAGAGTGTTAGGGGTTAAGAATAGGGTAGGGGGTTTTGTATAGGGTTAAGCTGAGGGGTTGGGGTTAGGCTGTTAGAGAGTTAGGGTTTTGAGGTTAGGGTTGGGGGTTTTGGTTAGGAATAGGGTCAGGGTTGGGATTAGGAATAGGGTGAGGGTAAGTGGATAGGGGAAGAAATTGGTAGAGTAGAACTCCAATTTATATTATAAGTTGTTACATTTATCCCTCCATGCTCTGGTGTATACCACCTATTAAATCATGAAAAATGTAGGTATAGGGAGAGAGGAGGAAAGGTAGAGCATGGTGGACAATGTCGCCTTCAATTTTTTATTGATACCGACTAGTGTAGTAGGAGAAGGATTATACTGTGCAATGTCCCCTTTATTGCCACATTGTGTGGTATTTTGATTCAATTATTGCACAGTGTGATTACAGCTTTAAACAAATTCCACTGGGTAGGAAGCTTGTTGGCCCTACTACTCAGGTGGAAATAAACGAGGTGGTGCTGCAAGGGTTATTTTTGTATCTGTAAGATACCTTGCATATGCACACTACAGGAGGTTGTGTTCAAACTCTAAAAGAGTGTGCATATGCAAGGTATCTTACAGATACAAAAATAACCCTTGCAGCACCACCTCGTTTATTTCCACCTGAGTAGTAGGGCCAATAAGCTTCCTACCCAGTGGAATTTGTTTAAAGCTGTAATCACACTGTGCAATAATTGAATCAAAATACCACACAATGTGGCAATAAAGGGGACATTGCACAGTATAATCCTTCTCCTACTACACTAGTCGGTATCAATAAAAAATTGAAGGCGACTTTGTCCACCATGCTCTACCTTTCCTCCTCTCTCCCTATACCTACATTTTTCATAAGTGGATAGGGGGTTGGGGCTAGGATTAGGGGTTAGAAATAGAGCCCGGGGATAGGGTTAGGGTTTAGAGGTTATGGGTTTGAGTTAGGAATAGGGTTAAGGTTAAAGGGTTAGGTTTAGCGGGTTAAGGGTTAGAGGGTTGAGTTTAGGGTGCTAGGGTTAAGGGGTAATGGTGTGAGGATTAGGGGATAGGATTTGGGGTTTGGGTTTAGAGGTTAGTGGTTAGAAATAGGGTTAGGGGGGTGAGGGTGAGAGTGTTAGGGTAGGGGTTGGTGTTGGGTTTTAGGTTAGGAAGTTAGGTTGTTAGGAGTTGTGGTAGGGTGTTGGTGTTAGGAATAGGAGTTAGCAATATAGTAAGGCGATAGGGTTATGGTTAAGAGTAGAGATGAGCGAACCGGGACAACCGAACCCGGTTTCGGTCCGAACTTCCGGAAAAGTTCGGTTCGCAGTGAATCTGAACTTCACCGGGTTCGGCCGAACCCGTTTTGACCGAACCCGGTCAAAAATATTATACAAATCGGCAGCCACTTGTCTCTATCAATCACTGATAGAGAAAAGAGGCTGCTGATTAAAAATAAAATATAAAGTATTTGATACGTACCTGGTCGTTGTCTTGGTGAAGAGTCCCTCTTCTTCCTCCAGTCCGACCTTCTTTTCTGACGCGGCAGCCTGTGATTGGCTGCAGAGGCCTCTGCAGCCTGTGATTGGCTGCAGCGCTCACATGGGCTGCATCGTCATCAAGGAATGTCGAGCCGGATGTCTAGAGGGACGCGTCACCAAGGCAACGGCCAGGAGACCGGACAGGAGGAAGCAGAGAGTTTCCGGTAAGTATGAACGTCTTTTTTTTTTTTTTACAGGTACTGTGATCGGTAGTCACTGTCCAGGGTGCTGAAACAGTTACTGCCGATCAGTTAACTCAGCACCCTGGACAGTGACTATTTACTGACGTCGCCTAGCAACGCTGCCGTAATGATGGGTGCACACATGTAGCCACCCGTCATTACGGGGCCTCATGCACACGACCGTAAAAACACCCGTTATTACGGGTCGTAATTACAACCCGAAATAGCGGGCCCATAGACTTCTGTTAGCCACGGGTACCTTCCCGTTTTCTCACGGGAAGGTGCCCGTGCCGTTAAAAATATAGAACATGTTCTATTTTTTTATTTTACGGGCCGTGCTTGTAATTACGACTCGTAATTACGAGCACGGCCGGCCACGGGCAGCCGGCCGCTTTTGCGAAACGTGCTGTCATTATAATTATAGCAGCACGGCCCGTAAAATAGAAAAATAGAACATTGTTCTATTTTTTTAACGGCACGGGCACCTTCCCGTGAGAAAACGTAAAGGTACCCGTGGGTAACACAAGTCTATGAGCCCGTTATTGCGGGTCGTAATTACGACCCGCAATAACAGGTGTTTTTACGGTCGTGTGCATAATGGGAGCACGGCTCGGAAAAACGAACGGCTGCCCGTGCTCATCTCCTGAAATACTCTGTGCTGCCTTAAACTCTGTGGACAGGTCAGGATCCTGTTTCTTTTAAATGCTGCTAGGGAACCCGCTCAATCCACTATATAAGGCTGTGCTACAGTGCAGCATTTAAAAGAAACAGGATCCTGACCTGTCCACAAAGTTTAAGGCAGCACAGAGTATTTCAGGAGACGAGTGTGCAGATTCAGTGCTGCTGTGAACTCTGCTCTTACCATTACGTAGCTCTCAGTCTGTTACCTCTCCTCCACTCCTGTCCTCAATAACACCTTCATGATTGGCAAGTCACCACGTAATGGTAAGAGCAGAGTTCACAGCAGCACAGAGTATTTCAGGAGATGAGCATGCGGATCTTGTGCGGGGTGGTGACTTGCCAATCATGTGAAGGTGTTCTTGAGGACAGGAGTGGAGGAGAGGTAACAGACTGAGAGCTACGTAATGGTAAGAGCAGAGTTCACAGCAGCACTGAATCTGCACGCTCCTCTCCTGAAATACTCTGTGCTGCTGTGAACTCTGTTCTTACCATTACGTAGCTCAGTCTGTTACATCTCCTCCACTCCTGTCCTCTATAACACCTTCACATGATTGGCAAGTCACCACCGCGCACAAGATCCGCACGCTCATCTCCTGAAATACTCTGTGCTGCTGTGAACTCTGCTCTTACCGTTACGTGGTGACTTACCTCTCCTCCACTCCTGTCCTCAATAACACCTTCATGATTGGCAAGTCACCACGTAACGGTAAGAGCAGAGTTCACAGCAGCACAGAGTATTTCAGGAGATGAGCGTGCGGATCTTGTGCGCGGTGGTGACTTGCCAATCATGTGAAGGTGTTATAGAGGACAGGAGTGGAGGAGATGTAACAGACTGAGCTACGTAATGGTAAGAGCAGAGTTCACAGCATCACTGAATCTGCACGCTTATCTCCTGAAATACTCTGTGCTGCCTTAAACTCTATGGACAGGTCAGGATCCTGTTTCTTTTAAATGCTGCACTGTAGCGCAGCCTTATATAGTGGATCGAGCGGGTTCCCCAGCAGCATTTAAAAGAAACCGTGTGTGTGTTTGTGTATATATCATCTGTTGTGATGGTCGGGTACTGGGGCGGCCGTAGGCTGGGAAGGGCCAAAAACAGTGGACCTTCCCACCCTTGTAATGCTAGGCAGCTGCTGCTGCTGCTGCGTTGTATCGGACTGGTTATAAAAATGGGGGGGACCCCCACGTCGGGTTTTTTTTTTGAATTTAACAAATTTAACAATAGACGGGTCCCCCACATTTTTAATAACCAGCCATATACAAGGCCGCAGCAGTCTGGCATTACATGGGTGGGAAGGGCCACTGTTTTTGTCCATTCCCAGGCTAAAAACACTGTGTTGTATGTGGCTGGTTATGATAAATTGGGTGGAACCCCATGTCTTTTTTTTTTTTTTTAAATTAAAAATAAATAATTTAAAAAAATGACGTGGGGTGCCCCCCACTTTTCTAATTAGCCAGATACAACACAGCAGCAGCAGCAGCCTAGCATTACAAGGGTGGGAAGGTTCACTGTTTTTGGCCCTTCCCAGCCTCATAATACCAGCCTGCAGCCACCCCAGAGCCCGACCATCACAACAGATGGTCGGGTACTGGATCGTACCTGGCTCTTCCCGGCACCCCTGGTGGTGGTGGGTACTGGGGTAATTATGGTGGTTAGTGTTAGCCTCTGCACCGGCTAACACTAAGCCTCGCCTTAGTAATGGATGTGGTCACTCAGACAGCGGCCATTACTAAAGTGGTAGTAATAAAATTTGAAAAGAAAAGACAAAGATATAGATAAAATATTTTATTGAAATAAAGCACCCCCAACACAACCCTCATTAACCATTTTATTGTAGAAAAAAAACCGTAATCTAAGTAGTCTTCGAAACCGACGTAGTCCAAACACCAAACCTGTAAAAAAAATGAAATAAAACATGTCGTAGGCTTAGATTCAGTTTAATGTGTGATACTGACTGTTATACCATGTATAGAAGCCTGCCGCGAAGTTAACTTAGATACAGGGCGCCAGCAGACAGTATCATACATGGCCATACAGACATATATACAAACAAACATACATGCAAACATACATACATACATACATATATACATACATACATACAAGCATGCACATATATTCATGCAAATATACATACATGCAAACATACACACATATATACATACATACATGCAAACTATCATACATACATACACACACATATGAAAACATACATACATACAAACAAACATGCAAAGATACATACATACATATATACAAGCATGCACAAATATACATGCAAACATAAATCCATGCAAACATAATTACATACATGCACATATATATAAACATACATGCAAACATACATGCAAAAATAAAAACATGCAAACATACATACATGCACGTATATACATACATGACCACATACATACATGACAACATGCATGCCAACATACATACATACATTCATGCAAACATACATACATGCAAACATACATACATACATACATACATGCAAACATACACACATGCAAACATACATACATATGCAAATATACATACAAACATGCATACATACATACATGACAACATACATACATACATACATACATACTAAACATACATGCACATATATGCATACATACATACATGACAACATACATACATACATGTCAACATACATACATACATGCCAACATACATACATGGCAACATACATACATACATGTCAACATACATACATACATACATACATGCCAACATACATACATACATAAATGCCAACATACATGCATGCCAAAAAAATAAAATAATACGTTCATACTTACTTACCTCCTGTCCGGCCTCCAGCGATGACGTTTCATCCATGTCGCCGCTGCAGCCTGTGATTGGCTGCAGAGGTGGTCACGTGGGATGAAGCGTCATCCTGACGTGTGTGACAGCCACTACAGCCTGTGATTGGCTGCAGCGGCGAAAGGGATGAAACGTCATCGCTGGAGGCCGTACAGGAGGAAAGTAAGTATGAACGTATTATTATTTTTTTTTATTACATTTAAATTGTATTTTCCGCGCGCCGAGCATGTACTGTCAAGGTTGCTGAAAGAGTTAGTGCAGCCCATTAACTCTATCAGCACCTTGGACAGTAGCATGCTCGGTGCACGGAAGTGACAGGTTCGGTCCGAATCATACTTTTTTGTGAAATTCGGCGAACTAGCCGAACCGAACTTTTGATAAGTTCGCTCATCTCTAGTTAAGAGGTTAGGGGTTAGAGTTAAGAAAAGGGTTAAGGTAAAAGGGATAGGGGTTTAAGGGGTTGGGGTTAGGGTGATAAGGTTAAGGGGTTAGGTTTTGGTGATTAGGGTTTGGGGTTTGTGTTAGGGTTTTGAGGTTAGTGGTTAGAAATATGGTTAGGGTAAGAGTGTTAGGATTGGGTTTAGGGGTTGATGGTAGGGTTGGGGTTAGGTATTAGGCGGTTGAGGTTAAGTTTTTGGTTAGCGGGTTAGGAAATTAGGGTGCTAGGGGTTGGAGTTAGGGTACTAGTGTTAAACGGTTATCGGATAGGGTTTAGAGGTTAGTTGTTAGGGTTCGGGGTTAGGTTTAGGAATAACATTAAGGGTTAGAGTGTTGGTTTGTGTTAGGGTGCTGGGGTTGGGGTTAAAGTTAGGGAGTCAGGGGGTTAGGGTTTATAAGGTTAGAAGGTTAGTTTAAGGTGTTAAGGGTTTTGGTTAAGGTTAGGGATTTCGGTTAGGTGGTTATGAATAGGGCAGATGGTATGGGTTAGGGGGTTAGGGTTAGAGTGAGGGAGTAGAGTTTGGGTTAGGGTTGGGGTTAAGAACAGGGTAAGGGGTAGGGTTTGGGTTAGGACAAGGGTTGGCGTTAGCGGTTAGGGTTGAGGGTTAGGAATAGGATTAAGGGTTAGGGTGTTATGGGTTAGAGTGTTGGGGCGTTGGGGTATGGGTTAGGATGCTAGGACTAAGGGGTTGGGATTAGGGGATTAGGTTTAGAGGATAGGGTTTGGCTTATAGTTAAGATGTTGGGGTTAGGGGTAGGGTTGGGGTTAGATGTTAGGGTTTGGGTTAGCGGGTTAGAGTTAGGGCATAGGATGAGGGGGTTAGGAATAGGGTTAGGGTTTAGAGGCTAGTGGTTAGGGTTGAGGTTTAGGGTTAATGGTTTAGGGTTAGAGTTTGGGATAGAATTCAGGATAGAATTCGGGATAGGGTTAAGGGGTTATGGCTAGCGTTTGGTGTTAGGATTAGGAGGTTAGGAATAGGGTTAGGTGAAAGGGTAGGGTTGGGTTTAGGGAGTTAGGGGCTAGTGTTAAGAGGTTAAGTTTGGGGGGTTTGGAATAGTGTTAGGGTTTTAGGGTTGGGGTTAGGAATGAGAAGGGGTTAAGGTTTAGTAATAGGGTATGGGGTTAGGGATAAGTGTTATGAATAGGGTTAAGGTGAGGGTGAGGGGTAAGGGTTGGGGTTAGAGTTAGGGTTTTGTGGTTAGGATTGGAGGTTAGGAATAGGGTGAGGGTAAATGGTTAGGGGGTAGGGTTTGGGATAGGGGGTTGGGGGTTGGGGTTAGGAATAGGGTTAGGGTGAGAGTGTTATGGTTGGGCTTAGGTTTAGGGGGCTATGGTTTTAGGGGGAAGGTTAGGGTTAGGGGGTTGCGTTAGTGTTAGCAGGTTAGGGTTAGAAAGTTAAGGAGTTAACGTTATGGGTTTGGATTAGGGGGTTAGTATTAGGGGATAGGGTTGGGGTTAAAGTGTTAGGTGTTGGGGGTATAAGTTTGGGTTAGTATTTGGGGGTTAGGGTTAGTGGTTTAGGGAGTTAGGGGTTGAGTTTAGGCGATAGGGTTGGGGTTAGGGTTAAGAAAAGGGTTTAGAGGCTTAGGGTAAAAGATAGGGTTAGAATTAGGTGGGTTAGGTGGCTAGGGTTAAGGGGTTAGGAGTTTGAGTTATGGGATTAGGTTTAGAGTTTTAAGGTTTTTGGTTTAGGGGGTTGGGGTGTTAGGTTTAGGGGGTTAGGAATAGTGTGAGGGTAAGTGTTTAGGGGTAGGTTTGCTTTTAGGAATAGGGTTTGTGTTAGGGGATAGGGTTTAAAGGTTGGGGTTAGGGTTCGGGGTTAGGAATAGGGTTAAGGCAAAAGGGATAGGGGGTTGGGGTTAGAGGGTTGGAGTTTGGATTAACGGGTTAGAGTTAAGGGATACGGTTAGGAGGTTAGGAATAGAGTTTTTGGTTTAGGGGGTTATTTTTAGGGTGAAGTTTAGCGAGTAGGGTTGAAGTTAGGGGTTGCAGGTTAGAGTTAGAAAGTTAGGGAGTTAACATTATGGGTTTGGGTTAGGGGTTTAGTATTAGGGGATAGGGTTAGATTTGGAGTTAAGGTGTTAGGGGTTGGGTTTAGGGGGTTATGATTGTATTAGTGTTAGGGTCTGGCTTAGCGGCTTAGGGAGTTAGGGGTTGAAGTTAGGGTTAGGCGATAGGGTTGCGGGGTTAGGGTTAAGAATAGGGTTAGATGGTTAGGGTAAGTGTTAGAATTAGGGTGCTAGGGTTAGGGGTTTGGTTATGGGGTTAGGGCTAGGGGATTAGGGTTAGAGTGTTAGGGTTTCTGCTTTAGGTGGTTGGGGTGTTAGGTTTAGGGGGTTAGGAATAGGGCGAGGGTAAGTGGTTAGGGCTAGGATTGGTTTTAGGAATAGGGTTGGTGTTAGGGGAATGGGTTTAGAGGTTAGGGTTGGGGGTTAGGACAAGGGTTAAGGCTAAAGGGTTAGGGGGTTGGGATTAGAGTTAGATGGTTAGGGGGTTGGAGTTTGGATTAATTGTTTAGAGTTAGGTGATACGGTTAGGGGGTTAGGAAAATGGTTAGGGTTTAGAGGTTAGGGATGGGGGTTAGGGTTGGGTTGTTAGGGTTGTAGTTTGGGATTTATGGTTAGAGTTTGGTTTAGAATTATGGTTAGGGTATAGTGGGCTAGGGCTTTTCCGGGAGCAAAATCCCCGGCCAGAGACATAATTGGTTAGGAATAGGGTTAGTATGTTATGGGTTGGGGTTAGTATTATGGGTTTAGGAATAGTGTTAGGGTGTAGGGTTGGGGTTAGGCAATTAAGGCATTGAGCTTAGGGTTTGGGGCTAGGAATGGGTTGAGGGTAAGTGGTTAGGGTTATGGAAAGGGGGTTGGGGTTAGAAATAGTGTTAGGGGATATGGTTAGGGTTAAGAGGTTAGGGTTGGGGGTTAGAGTTAGGAATAGGGTTAAGGTCAAAGGGTTAGGGTTGGGGCTTAGGGTTAGAGTTTGGGATAGAATTAGGGTTAGAGAGTTGGGGGTTAAGGCTTTTCCAAGAGCAAATCCCCAGCCAGAGCCATTATGGGTTAGGAATAGGGTTAGGGGGTTAGAGTGTTAGCGTTTGGGGTTAGGAAAAGGTTAGGATGAGGGGGTAGGGTTGGGGTTAGGGGCTGGGATTTAGAAGTTAGGTTTGGGGGTTTAAAATAGTGTTAGGGTTTTAGTGTTAGGGTTAGGAATTGGGAGAAGGGTTTAGATTGTTAGGGGTTAGAAATAGGGTAGGGGATTATGAATAGGGTTAAGGTGAGGGTGAGTGGGTAGTGTTGTGGTAAAAGTCGTGGTTAGGGAGTTAGAGTTAAGGTTTTGAGGTTAGGGTTTGGGGTTAGGAATAGGGGGAGGGTAAGTGGTTAGGGCTGTGGATAGGGGGTTGGGGTTAGGAAAAGGGTTAGGGTGAGAGTGTTCGGGTTGGACTTAGGTTTAGGGGGTTATGGTTTTAGTGTAGGGTTGGGTTAGGTTTTTGACTGTGGGGCTAGGGGATTAGGGTGTTAGATTTTTAGAGGGTTAGTTATAGGGTGAAGGTTAGGGGTAGGGTTGAAATTAGGGTTAGGGGCTTGCGGTTAGGTTTAGCAGGTTAGGGTTAGAAAGTTAGGGAGTTAACATTATGGGTTTGGGTTAGGGTTTAGTATTAGGGGATAGGGTTAGGTTTGGCATCAAGGTCTTATGGGTTGCATTTAGGGGGTTATGTTTAGGTTAGTGTTAGGGTTAGTGGCTGTGAAGGATGATTTATTTGCTTATATTCTCTGTATGAAATTAGATTGTGAATTATCAAGCAGGATGCCGAATTACTAAGATATGTAATATGTGAAAGTGATGATAATGTTTAAATGATTTTGTTTCGTGCAGCAGCCATCTTGTCTGGAGTTCCCATCTTGGTTTTATTGTCGTGAATAGGAAAGTCATTGTTCCTTTAATACAAGTAATGTTGATTTCGTATGTTTTATCTTTGACCTTGGTTCCCATGTGAAGTTGGACAGGGAGGGAGATGGGAGGGTGGCAAGTATGCGTGAAGGAAGGTCTCCCCCCATCTCCACGAGGACATTCTGTCCAAAAGAGATTAGACACCTGCAAAACCTGATGTGTGAAGAATTATAATGATGTAAGTGGGATGTATTTTATTGTATGATTTTTACTGAATAACAAATATTGTTATATTGTCTCTGATTGGTTTACCTCAAGCCTACACCCCTTCTGAATTTCAGTTTAACAGTTTGAGTTTGGTAATAAATCCTTCAGAGGAGCATTTTGAACATATATCAGAGTGTCTGTGTGTTTTCTTCTCCTCTCTCGATATATATCGGTGAAATATCCTAATAGGATACTGACTAATGGAGTCTGGCCTTGAGAGTCTGTTTGGACTCGTATAAATTTCAGTCTAATATATTTTGAGCGATGGATTTCCACGACATGGCTTAGGGAGATAGGGTTGGGGGTTAGGGTTAAGAATAGGGTTAGAGTAAGAGTTAGGTTTAGAATGTGAGGGTTATGGGGTTAGGGTTAGGGAATTAGGGTTAGAGTGTTATGGTTTTTGGTTCAGGGGGTTGGGATGTTAGGTTTAGGGGGTTTAGAATAGGGTGAAGGTTAGGGGTAGGGTTGGAGTAAGGTGTAAGGTTAGGGTTAGAAATTTAGGGAGTTAACATTATGGTTTAGGGGGCTAGCATTAGGGGATTGGGTTAGGGGTTGGGGTTAAGTTTAGGTTAGAGTTAGGGGGTTAGGGTTTGGATTAGCGGCTTAGGGTGTTAGCGGTTGAGGTTAGGGTGAGGCGATAGGGTAGGGGTTGGGGCTTAGCAATAGGGTTAGGGGGTAAGGGTTCGAAGGTTGGTGGCTTAGGGTAAGAGTTATGATTAGAATTATGGGGTTAGGGTGTTAAGCTTAAGGGGTTCCAGTTAGGGTAAAGAATCTCAGGCGAGAGCGCCTTACATTCATTTTAAAGCCCCTGACGTCACTGCCCTTATATGCACAGTGACATCAGGGGATTCACCGGGCTCAGCACTTAAAGTAGCGCTGTGCCCAGGGGCTACGGGAGACGTATCCATCATTACTCACATAAACATAGATATATACATATTGTACACACATATACACATACATATATACACATTATAAAGATATTTACATAACAAACATACACACTTATACATATATATATATATATATATATATATATATATATATATATATACACATATTACACACACCTACATATATACACACACACGTTGCACATAGATACATATATATATACATTAAACACATAGACACATATATATATATATATATATAATTGGAATGGTTGGTGATATTAACTTCCTGTTTGTGGCACATTAGTATATGGGAGGGGGGAAACTTTTCAAGCTGGGTGTTGACCATGGCGGCCATTTTGAAGTCGGCCATTTTGTATCCAACTTTAGTTTTTTCAATGGGAAGAGGGTCATGTGACACATCAAACTTATCGAGAATTTTACAAGAAAAACAATGGTGTGCTTGGTTTTAACGTTACTTTACTCTTTCATGAGTTATTTACAAGTTTCTGACCACTTATAAAATGTGTTCAAAGTGCTGCCCATTGTGTTGGATTGTCAATGCAACCCTCTTCTCCCACTCTTCACACACTGATAGCAACACTGCAGAAGAAATGCCTCCCGATCTGACCCCCTTAGACTTATATCTTCACAGCATAGATAATTGCATTCAGATGACCCCAACGATAAGAGATGTGCAGCAACTGAAACTACGGATACTGGAAGCCTGTGCTAGCATTTCTTCTGCGGTGTTGCTATCAGTGTGTAAAGAGTGGGCGAAGAGGGTTGCATTGACAATCCAACACAATGGGCAGCACTTTGAACACATTTTATAAGTGGTCAGAAACTTGTAAATAACTCATGAAAGAATAAAGTAACGTTAAAACCAAGCACACCATGGTTTTTCTTGTGAAATTCTCGATAAGTTTGATGTCACATGACCCTCTTCCCATTGAAAAAACTAAAGTTGGATACAAAATGGCCGACTTCAAAATGGCCGCCATGGTCAACACCCAGCTTGAAAACATTTCCCCCCTCCCATATACTAATGTGCCACAAACAGGAAGTTAATATCACCAACCATTCCCATTTTATTTAGGTGTATCCATATAAATGGCCCACCCTGTGTGTGTGTATGTATATATATATATATATATATATATATATATATATACAATTATACACATACATATATACACATTACGCAGACATTGGCACAAGTATATAAACTTTAAACACTTTACATACATACACATACATATATACACATTACACACATACATATATCAACATTATACCCATACATATATCCACATTACAGAAATACATATATCCACATTACACACTTACATATATCCACATTACACACTTACATATATCCACATTACACCCTTACATATATCCACATTACACACATACATATATCCACATTACACACATACATATATCCATATTACACACTTACATATATCCACATTACACACATACATATATCAACATAATACACATACATATATCCACATTACACACATACATACATATATCCACATTACACACATACATATATCCACATTACACACATACATATATCCACATTACACACATACATATATCCACATTACAGACATATATATATATCCACATTACACACTACACACATACATAGATCCACATTACACAGATACATATATACACATTACACACAAACATATATCCACATTACACACATACATATATCCACATTACACACATACATATATACACATTACGCAGATACATATATACACATTACGCACATACATATACATTACACACATACATATATCCACATTACACGCTTACACATATATACAGTGGAGGAAATAAGTATTTGATCCCTTGCTGATTTTGGAAGTTTGCCCACTGTCAAAGTCATGAACAGTCTAGAATTTTTAGGCTAGGTTAATTTTACCAGTGAGAGATAGATTATAAAAAAAAAATCACAGTCAAAATTATATATATTTATTTGCATTGTGCACAGAGAAATAAGTATTTGATCCCCTACCAACCATTAAGAGTTCAGCCTCCTCCAGACCAGTTACACGCTCCAAATCAACTGTGTGCCTGTATCAAAGACAGCTGTCTTAAATGGTCACCTGTATGAAAGACTCCTGTCCACAGACTCAATTAATCAGTCTGACTCTAACCTCTACAACATGGGCAAGACCAAAGAGCTTTCTAAGGATGTCAGGGACAAGATCATAGACCTGCACAAGGCTGGAATGGGCTGCAAAACCATAAGTAAGACGCTGGGTGAGAAGGAGACAACTGTTGGTGCAATAGTAAGAAAATGGAAGACATACAAAATGACTGTCAATCGACATCGATCTGGGGCTCCATGCAAAATCCCACCTCGTAGGGTATCCTTGATCCTGAGGAAGGTGAGAGCTCAGCCGAAAACTACACAGGGGGAACTTGTTAATGATCTCAAGGCAGCTGGGACCACAGTCACCAAGAAAACCATTGGTAACACATTACGCCGTAATGGATTAAAATCCTGCAGTGCCCGCAAGGTCTCCCTGCTCAAGAAGGCACATGTACAGGTCCGTCTATAGTTTGCAAATGAACATCTGGATGATTTTGAGAGTGATTGGGAGAAGGTGCTGTGGTCAGATGAGACTAAAATTGAGCTCTTTGGCATTAACTCAACTCGCCGTGTTTGGAGGAAGAGAAATGATGCCTATGACCCAAAGAACACCGTCCCCACTGTCAAGCATGGAGGTGGAAACATTATGTTTTGGGGGTGTTTCTCTGCTAAGGGCACAGGACTACTTCACCGCATCAATGGGAGAATGGATGGAGCCATTTACCGTCAAATCCTGAGTGACAACCTCCTTCCCTCGACCAGGACATTAAAAATGGCTCGTGGCTGGGTCTTCCAGCACGACAATGACCCGAAACATACAGCCAAGGCAACAAAGGAGTGGCTCAAAAAGAAGCACATTAAGGTCATGGAGTGGCCTAGCCAGTCTCCAGACCTTAATCCCATCGAAAACTTATGGAGGGAGCTGAAGATCCAAGTTGCCAAGCGACAACCTCGAAATCTTAATGATTTACAGATGATCTGCAAAGAGGAGTGGGCCAAAATTCCATCTAACATGTGTGCAAACCTCATCATCAACTACTAAAAACGTCTGACTGCTGTGCTTGCCAACAAGGGTTTTGCCACCAAGTATTAAGTCTTGTTGCCAAAGGGATCAAATACTTATTTCTCTGTGCACAATGCAAATAAATATATATAATTTTGACAATGTGCTTTTCTGTTTTTTTTTATATAATCTATCTCTCACTGGTAAAATTAACCTAGCCTAAAAATTCTAGACTGTTCATGTCCTTGACAGTGGGCAAACGTACAAAATCAGCAAGGGATCAAATACTTATTTCCTTCACTGTACACATTACACACATATATATATCCACATTACACACATACATATATACACATTACACACATACAGATATGTGATTACTACGGGGCTCCTGGAGATCTCCACACTTTATGAGTGCGTACAAAAGTCTATTCCAAAAAACTTGCCTCTGGTAGGACTGCAAAGTTTATTCCCAAATATATCGTTCAAGCTGATCATTTTTATTACTTTCTGGCATTCCAAATAGACGGATGTTATCTAACAAGACCTATTCTCTAGGTCCAGAAGTTTATTATTATTATATAGCTTTATCTCTTCCTCCATGAATAGATTACGGCCTAGAAGGACATTATAGAGGCTCTGTCACCAGATTCTCAAATCCCTATCTCCTATTGCTTGTGATCGGCGCTGCAATATAGATAACAGTAAAGTTTTTTGTTTTTTTTAAAAACATTCATTTTTGGCCAAGTTATGAGCTATTTTATATATATATATGCAAATTGAGCTTTGAAATGGGCGATTTTTTTTTTCGTTCTGTCCAACTGGGCGTGTTTACGTGTATGACGCTGACCAATCAGTGACCAGTCAGCGTCATACACTCCTCTCCATTCATTTACACAGCAGCGATGTGCAGCCACATACACAGAAATTAACATTAATCAAGTGTCCTGATAATGAATACACATGACCATCCAGCCTGGACCTCATGTGTATTCAAAATCCTGACACTTCTGAATCTTTTCTGTGAGATTCCAGCAAGCCATTCGTAATCTCGCGAGATTACGGAGGTAAACGAGATTTCGTTTCCCTTGCTGGAAATCTCACAGAAAAGATTCAGAAGTGTCAGGATTCTGAATACACATGACGTCCATGCTGGAGGTCATGTATCAGGACACTTGATTAATGTTAATATCTGTGTATGTGGCTGCACATCGCTGCTGTGTAAATGAATGGAGAGGAGTGTATGACGCTGACTGGTCACTGATTGGTCAGCGTCATACACGTAAACACGCTCAGTTAAAAACACAATACACGCCCAGTTGGACATAACGAAAAAAAACGCCCAGTTGTCCATTTCAAAGCTCATTTGCATATATATAAAATAGCTCATAACTTGGCCAAAAATGAACGTTACTGTTATCTACATTGCAGCGCCGATCACATGCAATAGGAGATAGGGATTTGAGAATCTGGTGACAGAGCCTCTTTAAGGTTGTGAGTAATGCATGTAGTCTTATATTCCAATTGGTTAGATCTAGTGTTCAAACTGATCAAATAATCTTTTACTTCTTTAAAATTCCTTTTTCATTTGTTTTCGCTTCTCGGCCATTATCCTTTGCATCACAACCTCCATTGTTTTTTTATTAGCGCTGGCGGTATCTGCAGAGTGTCCGTACTAGAGGCCACCATTATTTCCGCCATCTGTGAAACGTACTTTCTGTGTGGGATCAGTTAAATCAGCAATTGTTCTTCTTCTTTATCCCTCCACCACCCATCAGAGAATTCTGAAAGTAAACTGATTTAAAGCAAGAAAGTTAAACCTCCCTTAAAGTTGTAACTTGTGTTTTGGAATGGAGAAGTTTCTTTGTTGCGCTGGTTCTCAATACTTATTAGGTGATAAAGAAAGGTTCAATTACACCCCTTCCAGTAGTAAACGTTTTCCTCCTGCAGCCACCACTAAAACAGGAGAAGAGTTCCTTGTTTGTAGTCGGCACCCTCCAGGGTTTAGATGCGTTCTACAATGCTATTCTGTAAGGGGTCTTACATGTGCCGCTGCCGGAGCCGCCAGCCAAAGGGGCGTACAAAGTAAGTGCAGAGTTGCCAGCTTCAGTAGCAGTATGCAGTCCACAGCTTGCCTGCACATCACCTCCTGATGAGTGTTTGGGCATCCACTTGGCAAATGAGATTTCATGTGGATAAGTGTGAAGTTGTGCCTTTTAGTCTTGGGAAGAGATGTCTAAGGGTGACATAATAAATCTATATCAGTATATAAATAGCCTGTACAAAAAATTATGGTGAAAAGCTGTTCCCTTTAAAATCCCCTTAAAAGACCAGGGGGAACTCCCTCCATCTCGAGAAAATAAGGTTCAGTCTCCAGATGCGACAAGCCTTTTTTACTGTAAGAGCGGTGAATCTGGGAATAGTCACCTCAGGAGCTGGTCGCAGCAGGGACAGGTGATGGCTTCAAAAAAGGCAAAAATAATTTCTTTCGTCAAACAAAATCCACACTTACTTAAATGTATAGAATTCTTGTATGAACAATTATCCAGTCTGATCACCACATAGGATCAGGATGGAAATGTTTCCCTTTTGGGCAGATATGAGTTTGTTTTATTCCTTCCTCTTGATCAGTAGGAGGAAGCAATGTTCTAAAATTTACCGCTACCCCTTACCTTCATCCACATCCTCTCTGATGCTTTGGTTGAACTTGATGTACATGTGTCTTTTCCCAGCGATGTAACTATATAAATATGTGAATGGAAATCATCGCTCCTCCTGCTAATAATTCTGCTTCTTTATGTTGGGTGAAATATAGGCCCACAAGATGTCAGGGCCCAGTTGTGAATGTGACCTCTGTATCCCCCACAGCGGCACCGCTGCCTCTCTCCTGCTGTATTCTGTCACTGCTGAGAATTGTGCTTGTGTTTAATACCATGCACTTCTGATAATGATGATGATGATACATATGATTTGTTATATATTTCTATAAGCTTAAACCCATATGTGAAGTCCAGTAGTGAATATAATTTTAGTCATGGAGTGACAGAGCAGATCTGTAAAGGCCCATTTATAAGGGACAATTCTATCCCAGTTATATTTACATTCAGATACAAATAATAATTTTTTTTAAATTTTTTATAAGAATGCTTTATATCAAGTACATTATCCTGATAATCTCCTCATGTAAATGGGCCTTTACAGCAGCTACCTGACTGTGAGAAAGGAACAAAGCTACTTATTCAGATCCAAATCAAAAATACAAAGCAATAAAAAGAATCAAAATTATATGAATCTGATAAACAGAAAAAGCAAATTACATAAATTCTCAGATATAATCCTATCAGTGAAGAATTATACAAATCTTTCTGAAATTTCTTCTTCATAGACCTATTTATACAATGTCCATAGTGATCTAGTTGATCTGTTAAGAAGGAAATTAGTGTAGATTTGATAGGGATTGGTCAATTTAGGATTTGAAAAATTAGCTTTATCCAGAAATAAGAAAGAAATTGTATTTTTTATTAATAGAGTAATTTTATGTTCTTTCGAGTTTTTGGTGCCACAATGGGGTGGGGTGTCCCTTTTTTTATAAAATGGTGCATCCTTCCCATGTGCTGGAAGTGAAAGGGTCCCTGGTGTGTAAGTGCGATGAGAAAATTAGATTGTGAGCCCCTCTGGGGACAGGGATTGATGTAAGTTACTATAATCTATCTATAGAGACGTCTTTTGTAGCTGCTCTGGGCTTCGCTGACTAATAAGGGTCCTGAATAAGAGTGCCCCCATATAACAATGCTGTAGTAGGGCCAGACAACCCCTGTAATGTATGAAATATAACAATTCTCTACATGTTTTGGACCTTTATAAAATATTTGTAAAATCTTTGAATCTGTTTCTGCTGCTTTTGTGGATATTTGTTATAATAAACGGTTTCGCTGTTTACTACTTATTCTTGTCGTCTGTGTCTTTTTTTATACCGGTAATTGAGTGTTGTTTTATGTGTGTAAAGTTCTTTTAATCTGGAATTCAGTATTCCAGAAATTCTGATAAACCGACTCAAAATTGTAACATAATCTGGAATCTGAGAAAACAAGGAGCAGAAGACTTAGGAGGGAGAAGCTATGATGAGACTCCTGGATTTCTACAAGGACATTTTATAAACTTGTTTCTTTTTCATCTAATCGTACAGAATGTCTGATAATCTGGGATCTGTCAGATCATGTTGGATTTCCAGAATAATACTGCACTCGGATAAAGAACCAGGCTTTACGGGAGCTCCAATTCATTAACTAGTCTTGCGTTACAGTTGTGTCACTGTCCAAATAATTCCAGACCTAAGTTTTGGCATTTTAGCGTTTTTTTTTTTTTTTTTAAAACATTGAATATACAATTATATAATCAATATGGGCTTAAAGTGCAGACTCATCTTTAATTTGAGGATATTCGCATCCTAATTTGAGGAATGTTTTAGGAATTATAGCTCTTTAATATGTAGCAGCCTCTTTTTCAAGGAACCAAAGGTAATTGAACAATTATCTCAATGGCTATTTAATGGGCTGCGTGGGCTATTCCCTCGTTAATCCCTCATCAATTAAGCAGGTAAAAGGTCTGGTGTTGATTCCAGGTGTGGCATTTGGAAGCTGTTGCTGTGAACCCACAACATGAGGTCAAAGGAGCTCTCAATGCAAGTGAAACAGACCATCGTTAGGCTGAAAAAATTGAAGAAATCCATCAGAGAGATACACAAATGTTAGGAGTGGCCAAATAAACTGTTACATTCTTGAAAAGAAAGAGCGCACTGGTGATCTCGTGAACTCCAAAAGGCCTGGACGTCCATGAAAGAAAACAGTGGTGGATGACCACAGAATCCTTTCCATGGTGAAGAAAAACCCTTTCACAACCTCTACCCGAGTGTAGAACACTCTCCTGGAAGTAGGTGTATCAGTATCTAAGTCTACCATAAAGAGAAGACTTCATGAGAGCTAATACAGAGGGTTCACCACAAGGTGCAAACCATTAATCACCCTCAAAAATAGAAAGGCCAGATTAGATTTTGCCAAATAACATCTAAAGAAGCCGCCCAGTTCTGGAACAGCATTCTTTGGACAGATGAAACTAAGATCAACCTGTAGCAGAATGATGGGAGGAAGAAAGTATGGAGAAGGCTTGGAACAGCTTATGATCCAAAGCACAAAACGTCCTCTGTAAAATATGGTGGAGGCAGTGTGATGGCATGGGCATGCATGGCTGCCAAAGGCACTGGGTCAATAGTGTTTATTGATGATGTGACTGAAGACAAAAGCAGCAGGATGAATTCTGAAGTGTTCAGGGATTTACTTTCTGCTCAGATTGACCAAATGCAGCAAGGACGTCGCTTCACAGTACAGATAGACAATGACCCAAAACATATTGCGAAAGAAACCCAGGAGTTTTTTAAGGCAAAGAAGTGGAATATTCTGCAATGGCCAAGTCACCAGATCTTAACCCGATCGAGCTGCATTTCACTTTCTTAAGACAAAACTTAAGGCAGAAAGACCCACAAACAAGCAACAACTGAAGACGCTGCAGTAAAGGCCGGACAAAGCATCACAAAGAAGGAAACCCAGCGTTTGGTGATGTCCATGGGTTCCAGACTTCAGGCGGTCATTGCCTGCAAAGGATTCTCTACCAAGTATTAAAAAAAAACATTTTATTTATGGTAATGTTAATTACTCCAATTACTTTTGAGCCCTTGAAATGAGGAGGTTGTGTAGAAAAATGGTTACAATTCCTAAACGTTTCACAGGTTATTTTTGTTCAACCCTTTGAATTAAACCTGAAAGTCTACACTTCAATTGCATCTCAGTTGTTTCATTTCAAATAGAGCCCAAATCATGAAGACTGTGTCACTGTCCAAATAATTCTGGACCTAACTGTATAAAATGTGGCTCCCTAAGCAGGGGTGTAACAAGGAACCATGGGGCGCAGGAGAAAAACAGAACAGGCCTCACTGCAAAGATGATCATCACCAGTAGCAAGTGTGTCCAGGAAATTGAGAATAGCAGGGAAAAAGGAAAAGGGAGGAAACCTCCAGCTCACCAGCTTCACACTCCTGTGTTGAGTATCGCCCGGATCAGCCGCCACGGCTCGCGGCAGGTAACAATAGCAACGAAGAGAAAGGATCCAGCGATGTATAGTGTAGATAAGGGAAAACTGGGTTCCCACTTTATTGAAAAATAATCCACGAACAGTGACACAAAGTAACGGAAACACCAGGAGGGTAACAAGGTGGTAGAATGGCAAAGAATGAACCCAGTTTTCCCTTATCTACACTATACATCGCTGGATCCTTTCTCTTCATTGCAGGAAATTGAGAGTTATGATTTGTATGGTTTTCAGTCCCTGTAGGTGCACAAAAAAATGTTTGGGCACCACTCCATCATGCACAGTGAATCCCAACTATTCCTCACCTTTAATAATTTGGAGATGACCCCTTAGATGCTGGAATCTATAAAAGCTGCTATTTCTGCTACAGCGGCAGACACAGATATCTGAACAGTATATGGGCCCAATACCAATAATATGTCTGCCCCTAGCCGTCTGCCTTGGTTGTTATACACTTGTGACCAGGATCATATGCAAAAATCCTAAGGCCCTAAAGCAAAACTCAGAATGGGTCCCACGTCCAACTGAGAGCTCCAGCAAGTGTACTACACCTTTATTAACCCCTTCCCGACATTTGCCGTAAATGTACGTCATGGAAAGCATTGACTTCCCGCAAAATGCCGTACATTTACGGCAAACGGGAAAACAGTTATAAAAAAAATGAGAAGGTTTTAAAGTAAAGATGGCTGCTGTTCATAACAGCAGGCCAGCTGTACACGATGCCCAGGGGGGTTTCGCCTCCCCCCCGCATAGGCGATTGCCGCCATTGGCCGGTCAATTCAGACCGGCCAATTCCGGCTGTTTGCGGCTTTAGCCTATTACTGTGCCACAGGGCACAGTGATATGATCTGCACCGACCAATCGCAGCCATGGCGGGTGTTTAAAACACCCTTCACCAGCCCTGCCCACCTCATTCCGGTTAGGAACGGTGAGCAGAGCTGGTGTGACCGTCTGTGAAGCCAACTTACCGAATCTGAGGCCTTCTGTGCTGCGATCCTGCTGTGACGTCTTCATCCGACGGCTTCCTGCTGCAGAGTGAACCGTCATCATCATCATCTGTGCTGCTGCTGTTTTTTTTTGTTTTTTTTTTGCAGCAGCACTTGTTTTTTCCTAAACGTCTCATCCCCCCTCCCCCTCTTTCCTTTTTTACGTCCTGCGTCTGCGGATCAGTGACCGCCATCACTGACCGTCAATTTTTGGCACAGGACTTTCTTTTTTTTTTTTGCATTTTTGCACCTCCCTGTGTGCGCCCTGCGGCCACTGAGTGCGGATCAGTGACCGCCATCACTGATCAGCATCCGTGGTAATTTTTTTTTTGCCGCAAGTTTTTTTTATTTTTTGGCCTTTTGTATTGCTGCACCTTTTTTTTGCGTGCGCCCTGCGGCTACTGAGTGCTGAGTCTAATAATCAGCCTCAGTGGTAATTTGTTTACGCAGGTTTTTTTTTTGGCCTTTTTTTTTATTTATAAAACTGTAAAAAAAAAAAAAGAGTAGCATTAGAGTAGCGGACCGTTTTGTAAAAAAAATATATAGCAGAAGTTATAGCTATATATTTTTTTATACAGGTTGAATAAATTTACATCTTATAGTCAGCGTCCATTTAGTGACGGACATTCAGTCCGTTCACTAAATTTTTTATAGCGTAGCGACAGTTTTAGTATAAATTTATATCTTCTAGTCAGCGTCCGTTTAGTGACGGACATTCAGTCCACTCACTAAATTTTTGATAGCGTAGCGACAGTTTTAGTATAAATTTATATCTTATAGTCAGCGTTCGTTTAGTGACGGACATTCCGTTTTTTTAACTGAAGTTCGTTCACTAAATTTTTTATAGCGTAGCGACAGTTTTAGAGTAAATTTACAGCGTTATAGTTAGCGTTAGTTATTTATTTGTTAGTGTCAGGTAGTCAGGAATTTTTATTTTTATTCTCTTCTCTTCCTTTTTTTTTTTTTTTTCAATACATTTCATATACACGTTTAAAAGCACAACACACAACCACCTCTAAAAATAAATTATTACACGTGTTGAAGCAATACATACCCCCCTAATAAAAATGTCCCAATCATCCCAAAGGGTCTACTCAGCCGAGGAGGCATACGCCATCCTGGCCTCTGACACTGAAACGGCCAGCGAGGGAGAAGAGGAAATTGCCCCATTCATCTTGACCTCCTCCTCATCCAGTGATGAGGAACCCCCACAAAGGCGCCCCAGGGCATCAGCTCAGGCAACCCCTCAAATTAGTGATATCGTGTGGAACCCACCCCCTGATAATTATGAACCTCACATTCCGGATTTCACAGGAAGCTCAGGAATTCGGTTAGAGACTGCAGGCCTCATGGAAATTGACTTCAAGGTCTTTTTCTCTGAGGATTTGGTTAATTTAATGGTGGCCCAAACAAATTTATACGCCCAGCAATTTTAAGCCCGAAACCCCACTTCATCATTTGCTAGGTGGACCCCCATAGAGGCAGCAGAAATGATGACATTTTGGGGCCTTGTTCTACATATGGGCCTAGTAAAAAAAACAGAGATTAGGCAATACAGGAGTGCGGACATTTTATACAGCACCCCATTATACCGCATGGCAATGACCCAGACACGATTTGAAATCATTCTGAAATTTTTGCATTATAGTGATAATGTACAGTGCCCACCCCGTGATGACCCCACATACGATCGCCTTTTCAAAATCAGGCCAGTCATTGATCATTTCTGCACCAAATTTCCTGAAGTGTACACCCCCGAAAAGAATATAGCAATAGACGAGTCCCTTGTACATTTTAAGGGGAGACTAAAATTCCGCCAATACCTGCCAAGCAAGAGGGCGAGGTACGGAATTAAAATGTACAAGCTGTGCGAGAGCAGCTCGGGGTACACCTATAGGTTTAGGGTTTATGAAGGGAAGGATACCAGGATAGAACCCCGAGAATGCCCACCTGTCCTGGGAGTTAGTGGAAAAATAGTGTGGGATTTGATGCACCCACTGCTGGACCAGGGTTATCACCTTTACGCGGATAACTTCTACACCAGCATCCCACTATTTAAATGCCTCTCCACCAGAAATACTTCAGCATGCGGCACCGTGCGCAAAAACCAGAGAGGCCTCTCTAAATATCTGATTGGGCAACCACTAAGAAAGGGAGAAAGCAGGGCACTACACAGCGATAACTTGTTGCTGGTCAAGTATAAGGACAAGAGGGATGTCCTTATGTTGACCACAATACATGGTTGCGGCAGCACCTCTGTACCTGTCTGAGGTACCACCACAAGGACCTCCAAGCCAGATTGCATCCTCGGCTACAATAAGTACATGGGAGGGGTTGATCTCTCTGATCAAGTACTAAAGCCATACAGTGCCATGCGGAAAACAAAGGTGTGGTATAAAAAGCTGGCCGTGCACATGGTACAGATGCCATTTTATAACGCTTATGTGCTATACCAATGTGCAGGCCGGACAGGGACATTCCTTAATTTTCAAGAGGTGGTTATCAAGGCCCTTGTATTGGGGAACCAGGAAGGGGAGGGCCCCAGTACTTCTAGATGCGATGGTCCACGTATTGTACCAGGGCAACACTTTCCCGGCGAAATCCCCTCCACTGGTAAAAAGGGAAGGAGCCAGAAAAGGTGCAAAGTCTGTTACAAAAGGGGGAGAAAACGAGACACCATTTATCATTGTGAAACCTGCCCCGACAAACCTGCCCTGTGTATAAAGGAGTGCTTCAAAGTTTATCACACATCCATGGATTTTTAATTGGATCATTTATTTAAATGCTCACTATACCCCTAAATAATTTCCTTGAGCGGCATGATTTCCCAAAAGGGGTCAATTTTGGGGGGTTTCCACTGTTTTGTCCCCTCAGGGCTTTGCAAATGCGACATGGCCTCCGCAAACCATTCCTGATAAATTTGAGCTCCAAATGGCGTTCTTTCCCTTCTCAGCCTTGCCGTGTGTCCAAACAGCTGTTTATGACCTGTTTTACTGTTTTACTGTTTTATGAACTGTTTTACTCGGTAGAAATAGCTTTACAAATTTTGTAGAGCTTTTTCTCCTTTTGTCCTTGTGGAAATGAAAAAAAATATAGCTAAGCCTACATTTTATTTGAAAAAATGTAGATTTTCATTTTCACGACCTACTTCCAATAATTTCTGCAAAAATCCTGTGGTGTCAAAATGCTCACTATACCCCTAGATAATTTCCTGAAGGGGTGTAGTTTCCAAAATGGGGTCACTTGTGGGGGTTTCCACTGTTTTGTCCCCTCAGGGCTTTGCAAATGCGACATGGCCTCCGCAAACCATTCCTGATAAATTTGAGCTCCAAATGGCGTTCTTTCCCTTCTCAGCCTTGCCGTGTGTCCAAACATCTGTTTATGACCACATGTGGGGTACTGTTTTACTCGGTAGAAATAGCTTTACAAATTTTGTAGAGCTTTTTCTCCTTTTGTCCTTGTGGAAATGAGAAAAAATATAGCTAAGCCTACATTTTATTTGAAAAAATGTAGATTTTCATTTTCACGACCTACTTCCAATAATTTCTGCAAAAATCATGTGTACCCATAGATAATTTCCAGAAGGGGTGTAGTTTCCAAAATGGGGTCACTTGTGGGGGGATTCCACTGTTTTGTCCCCTCAGGGGCTTTGCAAATGCGACATGGCCTCCGCAAACCATTCCTGCTAAATTTGAGCTCCAAAAGTCAAATGGCGTTCCTTCCCTTCTAAGCCCTGCCGTGTGTCCAAACAGCAGTCTATGACCACATGTGGGGTACTGTTTTACTCGGGACAAACTGCTCTACAAATTTTGTGGTGCTTTTTTTCCTTAAGTCCTTGTGGGAATGAAAAAAAATTAGCAAAACCTACGTTTTATTGGGAAAAATTTAGATTTTCATTTTCACGTCCTACTTCCAATAATTTCTGCAAAAATCCTGTGGGGTCAAAATGCTCACTATAGCCCTAGATAATTTCCTCAAGGGGTTTAGTTTCCAAATTGGGGTCACTTGTGGGGGGTTTCTACTGTTTTGGCACCGCAAGAGTCCTTCAAACCTCATATGGTGCCTAAAATATATTGTAATAAAAACAAGGCCCAATAATCCTCTAGGTGTTCCTTTGTTTCTGAGGCCTGTGCTGCAGTCAATAAGTGCACTAGGGCCACATGTGGGGTATTTCTAAAAACTGCAGAATCTGATATTGAGTTGCGTTTCTCTGGTAAAACTTTCTGCATTACAAAAAAAATAGATGAAATATGAATTTCTGCAAAAAAAAAAAAGAAATTTGAAAATTTCATATCTACTTTGCCTTAATTCCTGTGAAACATCTAAAGAGTTAAGAAACTTTCTAAATGCTGTTTTGAATACTTTGAGGGGTGAAGTTTTTAAAATGGGGTGACTTATTGAGGGTTTCTAATATATAAGGCCCTAAATTCCACTTCACAACTGAACTGGTCCCTGTAAAAATAGCCTTTTGACATTTTCTTGAAAATGTTCAAAAAACTATGCCAAACTAAAGTAGACATATGGGGGATGTTAGTTAGCAACAATTGTGTGTGTTATAACTGCCTGTCTTACAAGCAGATACATTTAAATTGATAAAAATAATAATTTTTGCAATTTTTCACTATATTTTGGTGTTATTCACAATTAAATACTGAATGTATCGACCAAATTTTACCACTATCTTAAAGTCCAATGTGTCACGAGAAAACAATCTCAGAATCGCTTGGATAGGTACAAGCATTCCGACTTTATTACCGCATAAAGTGAAACATGTCAGATTTGAAAAATGAGGCTCTGTCAGGAAGGTCAAAAGTGGCTAAAGAGGGAAGGGGTTAAAGGTAATATCCTTCATTATGTTTTTGGATCCAAAATTCTGTGCCAATAAATTTCATAATATATCTGGGGAGCTCTGTTTTCTGACTTGTGATATACAGTATATCTCTGGGTGTATACAGCAGCCACTAGGGGGAGTTCACTACCTATCTATTTATATAGCTAGTGTTTAACTCAAGGGGTGTAATCAGGGGCGTAACTAGGAAAGGCTGGGCCCCATAGCAAACTTTTGACTTGGGCCCCCCCTCCCCTGGGTGTCAAAACAACCCCCCCCCCTAGTAGATAGTGCCTTTTTTACAGTCCCCTCTGTAGATAGCGCTATACAGCCCCCTCTGTAGATAGCGCCATACAGTCCCCCCTGTAGATAACGCCATACAGCCCCCTCTGTAGATATCTACAGGGGGGACTGTATGGCGCTATCTACAGGGGGGACTGTATAACGTTATCTACAGGGGGGTCTGTATGGCGTTCCCTACAGGGGGGTCTGTATGGCGTTCCCTACAGGGGGGTCTGTATGCCATTATCTACAGGGGGTCTGTATGGCGTTATCTACAGGGGGGGGGTCTGTATGGTGTTATCTACAGGGGGTCTGTATGGCGTTATCTACAGGGGGACTGTATGGCGTTATCTACAGGGGGGACTGTATGGCGTTATCTACAGGGGGGGTCTGTATGGCTTTCCCTACAGGGGGGTCTGTATGGCGTTATCTACAGGGGGGACTGTATGGCACTATCAACAGAGGGGGCTGTATGGCGTTATCTACAGGGGGACTGTATGGCGCTATCTACAGGGGGGACTGTATGGCGCTATCTACAGGGGGGACTGTATGGCGCTATCTACAGGGGGGACTGTATGGCGCTATCTACAGGGGGGACTGTATGGCGCTATCTACAGGGGGGACTGTATGGCGCTATCTACAGGGGGGACTGTATGGCGCTATCTACAGGGGGGACTGTATGGCGCTATCTACAGGGGGGTCTGTATGGCGTTCCCTACAGGGGGGTCTGTATGGCGTTCCCTACAGGGGGGTCTGTATGGCGTTCCCTATAGGGGGGTTTGTATGGCGTTATCTACAGGAGGTCTGTATGGCGTTATCTACAGGGGGGGCTGTATGGCGTTATCTACAGGGGGGGGTCTGTATGGCTTTCCCTACAGGGGGTCTTTATGGCGTTCCCTACAGGGGGGTCTGTAGGGAATGCCATACAGCCCCCCCTGTAGGGAACGCCATACAGCCCCCCTGTAGGGAACGCCATACAGCCCACCCTGTAGGGAACGCCATACAGCCCCACCTGTAGGGACCGCCATACAGCCCCCCCTGTAGTGAACGCCATACATCCCCAACCCCCCAAAAAAATGTGACCTACAGTGTGAAAAGACAAAAGACATGTATCCCCTCTCCACACGCGACCGGCGCCCCATTGATTTCTACGGAGCTGCCGACACAGACCCCGGAAGTCCGAGGTTTGTGATGGAGAACTTCAGGGGACTTTCAGTCCCCCGTTCTCCCTATCAATGCCAGCGATCACACATGTATCCCCTGTCCTGTGGAGAGGGGATACATGTCCTGTGGAGAGGGGGGGGGGATACATGTCTTATGTTTAATGGCAGAGCGGGGAGATACCTCCCTGCTCTGCCGTAGTGTTCATTGGCGTCCCACTGTAGCAGCCATAGCGGCAGCTAGCGGAGCCTCTGGCCATGGTGGGGGCCCGTGCCGGCGGGCGACACGGGCCCCCTCATGCTGCGGGCCCCGTAGCAGCCGCTACGGCTGCTATAGAGGTAGTTACGCCACTGTGTTAGGGGGAGTTCACACTGAGTTTTTTTACGCGAAAACCGTGGCAAAAAACATCAGAAAGTGCCTCCCATTGAAAACCATAAAAAACGCCTGCGGGAAAAAGAAGCGTTAGGCTATGTACACACAGAGTTTTTTGCAGGAGTAGTATCTGCCTCAAAATTCAGTTTGGAAGTTTGAGGCAGATTTTCCTCTGCCTGCACGCCGATTTTTGCGGCGTTTTTTGCCTGCGGCCATTGACCGCCGCGGGCATAAAACACAGCGAAATACGCTTTCTCTGCCTCCCATTGAAGTCAATGGGAGGTCAGAGGTGTAAACACCCGAAGATAGGGCATGTCTCTTCTTTTTCCCGCGAGGCAGTTTTACTGCTCGCGGGAAAAAGACGCCGACGCCTCCCATTGAAATCAATGGGAGGCATTTTCTGTCCGTTTTTGACGAGTTTTGCGACGCGGTTTCAGCGTCAAAAAAATCGTCAAAATACTCTGTGTAAACATAGCCTAATGCCCTTTATAAGGGCGTTTCTGTCTCCGACTTCCCATTGACAACAATGGCAGGCAGAAAATGCATTTTTTGCTGCGTTTTTCTGCCCACGGCCCGCCTAAAAACTTTTCCCTTCTCCCATGAACTTTTTTATTTGATGTACATCATGTACCTGTCCTCTGCAGTCTGCACGTCCTCCGCCCGTCCTATGGGATGCTAGTACTCCGGCAGTCCTGACTTTACTCCGGCAGTCCTTGGCTCCTGACTGTACTGTCCTCCGCCCGAAGTCTCGCGTAGGTCGCTTAGCTCCGCCCCCTGTCCTCTCCCCTGCCTGAGCGATCCTCCTACCACGTCCTCTTCCACTGTGTGTGGGAGGACTATCAGTGGAGTGCACAGTGTGCAGTGAATATCACCGGGCCCCCGGACACCCCCCCCCCGCCGCGGCTGTCACCGGGCCCCCCCTCCCGGATGCCTAGTGTAATGTTAGTGTCGTGACTCGTGATGCTACTACTAAGCATGAGGGGGCCCGTGCCTCCAGGCCTGGCACTGGCATGTAATGTGCCTGACTGTCAGGGCGACACGGGCCCCCCCATGCCCCGGGCCCCGTTACGCCACTGGGTGTAATTGTACATCTTTATGTAGTCATCGTCCCTTAGTGGCTTGTGCAAATAGCTGCTATAACGGTGTCATTTGTCAGTGTTTCCATCAGGTAAACTGCTGTGACATCACAAGAGGGTTTCAGTCAGTTAAGCTCCTGTCACTACAAGTATCTTACTGTCAGGCAAGTTGTAGTGACATCAGATACAACTTTGAATTAGTTAAGCTGCTGTGACATCACAAGTGGGTTTTAGTTAGGAAGATATTTGTGATGTCACAGTAGCTTACCTGTCAGGTAAGCATCTATAACATAACACATGTGTTTCTGTCAGCTAAACTGCTGTGACATCACCAAAAATGTTTTAGTCGGGTAAGATGCTGTGATATCACAAATGTCTTTCTGGCAGCTGAACTGTTGTAACATTGCGCGCCAAAGTACAAAATCTCATTAAAAGTCATTTCCGAAAGTTGGCAAGTAGATATCAAGCATATACTTTATTATTCAAATGTAGTCAATGCAAAAATAAATCATTGAAGGTGTAAACCTTTTCATTCTCCTCTGTTAAACGTACTTCTTCAGTTCAACTGGTCTCAACCACCATTACCCTCAGCCGCCCACACCTACCCAAGGGCGCAAATCACAAACTCAATATTAATTACAGCTATTTGGTCCTTTACCCAAACGGGAACCGACATTTCAGATGAATATCCCGTACGCTATCAGCTGTGCACAACACTTCTATCGTGCCTCATTTTAAAGTGTAGCAGGTATAAATGAAAGGAGACCCAGCAGGCTGGCAGGCATTAAATTGTCACAAAAAGATACAAATTTGCAATTAAGCAAAATGAGAAAAAGATGCCTTTATTTCCAGTCAAGCTATAGTAATATGTAATGTATATGTAAATAAAATATAACTTTTAATGGTTAGGATTAAATACAATTAGAACAGAGACAAAAAATCTAAAATTTAGCCAGAGTTCACTGACCGGTAGATTTGTATCGATCAGATCATTTTAAAGTGTAGCTGCCATCAATTTTTTTTGGTGTAATCAGTATTAGCTTATGATATATCCTTTTCTGAACATTCAAGTAAATTATACCTTTTACTTCTTTTAGTCTCTTTTTCAGTAACTTTCATTTAGAGGCGAATGAGTCTGAAGTATTGGCTTGTGTCTGAATGAGTCTAAAGGCTGGAGCTTCAGTGAGGGCTTTGACCAATCAGATTCAGCATGGTATATCAGATGACATGATCAACCAATCAGCTGCTTAACCCCTTCCCGCTCCTGGACTTACTATTAGGTCATGGTAGCTGTATCGTTCGCGCTCCATGACCTAATAGTACGTCTCAGGAGTAACAGCTCGTACAGCGGGGACCGATTGCTGTGTCCCCGCTGATTAACCCCTTAAAAGCCGCGTTCAATAGAGATCGCGGCTTTTTAGGGGTTAAGCTACCATCGCCGGCCTGCTACACGATAGCGGCCAGCGATGGTGACTATGGCAACTGGACACCAAACAATGGCGTCCGGCTATGCCATCGACGGAAGCGTAGTGGGTCCTGACAAAGTTATGACCCACTATGTTTGCTGTCAGTGAGTAGCTGACAGCTCTAATACACTGCACTATGCATGTAGTGCAGTGTATTAGAATAGCGATCAGGGCCTCCTGCCCTCAAGTCCCCTAGTGGGACAAAGTAATAAAGTTAAAAAAAAGTTAAAAAAAGATGTGTAAAAATAAGAAAATAAAGGTTTTAAAAGTAAAAATCCCCCTTTTTCCCTTATCAGTCTTTTATTATTAATAGAAATATATAAACAAACAAACTATACATAATTGGTATCGCCGCGTCCGTAACAGCCTGAAATACAAAATTATTTTGTTGTTTATCCCGCACGGTGAACGCCGTAAAAGAAAATAATAAACCGTACCACAATCACAATTGTTTGTTCACTTCAACTCCCAAAAAATGGAATAAAAAGAGATTAAAAAGTTGCATGTACCTAAAAATGGTACTGATCGAAACTACAGTTCGTTACGCAAAAAATAAGTCCTCGCACGGCTTTCTTGATAGAAAAAGAAAAAAGTTATGGCTCTTAGAATAAGACAACACAAAAAGTAAATGATTTTTTACAAAACGTATTTTATTGTGCAAACGCCATAAGACATAAAAAAAACTATAAACATCTGGTATCACCATAATCGTATTGCCCCGCAGAATAAAGTGAATATGTCATTTATAGCGCACGGTGAACGCTGCAAAAAAAATTGAATAATAAAACAATGGTAAAATTGCTGTTTTTTTAGTCACCACGCCACCTAAAAATAGAATAAAAACGGATCAAAAAGCCGCATGCACCCCAAGAAAATTACAATGAATTCCTCAAGGGGTCTAGTTTCCAAAATGGGGTCACTTTTGGGGGGTTTCCACTGTTTTGGCACCACAAGAGCTCTTCAAACCGGACATGGTGAATAATAAAAAAGAGGCCTCAAAATCCTCTAGGTGCTCCTTTGGTTCGGAGGCCGGTGCTTCAGTCTATTACCACACTAGGGCCACATGTGGGATATTTCTCAAATACTGCAGAATCTGGGCAATAAGTATTAAGTTGCGTTTCTCTGGTAAAACCTTTTGTGTTATAGAAAAAAATGGTATAAAAAGGATTTTCTGACAAAAATAAATATGTAAATTTCACCTCTACTCTAAATTCCTGTGAAACACCTAAAGAGTTCATAAACTTTCTAAATGCTGTTATTAATACTTTGAGGGGGTCTAGTTTCTAAAATGGGGTGTTTGATGGGGGTGTCTAATATATAGGCCCCTCAAAGCAACTTCAGATCTGAACTGGAACCTAAAAATAAATAAAAATGAGGCAATAATTTGCTTCTCCTAATGAGCATTGCCTACTCCGAGACGCCTATTAGACCAAGCACTCACCCCCAAGAAATGTATTTCTATTGATGAGTCCTTGGTACATTTTAAAGGGAGGCTTCAATTCCGCCAGTACCTGCCGGGTAGAAGGGCAAGGTATGGTGTGAAGATGTATAAGCTGTGCGAGAGTGCATCAGGTTATACCTACAAATTTAGGATATATGAAGGGAAGGACAACAGTGATCAGCCCCCAGAATGCCCCCCCCCCCCCTTACTGGGAGTTAATGCAAAAATTGTGTGGGATTTGGTGCACCCACTGCTGGACCAGGGTTACCACCTCTACCTGGGTAATTTTTATACCAGCGTCCCACTCTTCAACTGCCTCGCTTCCAGAAGTCCTGAGGCATGTGGCACTGCTTGAAGAAATCTGAGAGGCCTCCCTAAGACTCTGCTTGGGCAAACAAGAAGGGGTGAGAGCAGGGCACATTCTAGCAGCAACATATTGTGTGTCAAGTACAAGACAAGAGAGATGTCACACCAGTACCCATGTACCTGTATGAGGTACCAGTACAGAGACCCCCAAACCAGACTGCATCTTGGACTACAATAGGTACATGGGAGGGATGGACTTGTCAGATCAAGTCCTGAAACCCTACAGCGCCATGCGGTGTGGTATAAGAAGCTGGCCGTGCACATCATACAGATGGCATTGTACAATGTGTACGTGCTACGTCGATGTGCAGGCCAGACAGGAACTTTCCTAGAATTTCAAGAGGTGGTTATCAAGAAACTAATATTTAGGGACCAAGAAGCACCCAGTACTTCTGGAAGTGAGGCCACACGCATCGTACCAGGGCAACACTTTCCAGGAGAAGTTCCCCAAACTGGCAAGAAAGGAAAAAGTCAAAAGAGGTACAAAGTCTGCTATAAGAGGGGGATAAGGGAGGACACAATATATTGATGTGACACGTGTCACGAAAAACTAAGGCTCCGTATGAAAGAGTGCTTCAAAATGTATCATACATCCCTTGATTTTTAATCTACCCCAGTTTTACTTACCCTGATGCACTACGCACATCTTATCCCCCTCATCTTTCCCTTCTGAGCCCTGCCATGGGCCCAAGCAGCTGATAACATCCACAGTGAGGGTATTGCCATGCAAGTGAGAACACACATTACAGTTTATGGGGTGTATGTCTCCGGTAAAAATGCTCACTACACCTCTAGATGAATGCCTTAAGGGGTGTCGTTTTTAAAATGGGGTCACTTCTTGGGAGTTTCAACTGTACTGGTACCTCAGGAGCTTCCGCATACATGACTTCGCACCAGAAAATCCCCAGTAGGCCAAATGGTGGTCTTTTCCTTCTGAGCCCCCCCATGGGCCCAAACGTGGAAATTTTATTTCTTGTGAAAATAAGAAATTTTCAGCCAAAACTACATATTATTAGAAAAAAATAATTTTGTTTGAATTCCCAGCCCAATTCAAATAAGTTATGTGAAAAAACTATGGGGTCAAAATGGTCACAACACCATTAAATTAATTCCTTGAGGGGTGTAGTTTCCAAAATGGGGTCACTTCTGGTGGGTTTCCATTGCTTTGATACCTCTGGGACTCTGAAAATGCGACATGGCACCCGAAAACCAATCCAGCAAAATCTGGACTCCAAAGAACAAATAGCGCTCCTTTCCTTCTGAGCCCTCCCATGGGCCTGAACGGCAGTTTATCACCACAAATGGGGTATTGCTGCACTCAGGAGAAATTACGAAACAAAATGGGGTATTTTGTTCCCTGTGAAAATAAGAAATTTTTATAAAAAATTACATCTTATTGGAAAAAATTTCATTTGTTTAATTTCCCAGCCCAATTCAAATACGTGCTGTGTAAAAACTGTGGGGTCGAAATGGTAACAACAACCATAAATTAATTCCTTGAGGGGTGTAGTTTCCGAAATGGGGGTCACTATTGTGGGATTCCTACTGTTTTGGCACCTCAACACCTCTTCAAACCTGGCATGCTGCCTAAAATATATTCTAATGAAAAAGAGGCCTCAAAATGTACTAGGTCCTTCTTTGCTTCTGGGGCTTGTGTTTTAGTCCACGAGCGCACTAGAGACACATGTGGGACATTTCTAAAAACTGTAGAATCTGGACAATACATATTTAGTAGTATTTCTCTGGTAAAACCTTCCGTGTTACAGAAAAAAATTGAATACAATTGAAATTCAGCAAGAAAAATTAAATTTGCAAATATCACCTCTACCTTGCTTTAATTTCTATGAAATGCCTGAAGGGTTAAATAAACTTTCTTAATGCTGTTTTGAATACTTTGAGGGGTCTAGTTTTCAAAATGGGGTGTTTTATGGGGGTTTGTAATACATAGGCCCCTCAAAGCCTCTTTCGAACTGAACAGGTACCTTAAAAAAAGGCTCTTGAAATTTTCTTAAAAATATGAGAAATTGCTGTTTATGTTTTAAGCCTTGTAACGTCCAAGAAAAATAAAAGAATGTTCAAAAAACAATGCAAATCTAAAGTAGACATATGGGAAATGTGAACTAGTAACTATTTTGGGTGGTGTAACCGTCTGTTTTACAAGCAGATGCACTTAAATTCTGAAAAATGCTATTTTTTTTTATACATTTTCTCTAAATTTTGCAATTTTTCACAAATAAACACTGAATATATCGTCCAAATTTGACCACTAACATAAAGCCCAATGTGTCACGAGAAAACAATCTCAGAATAGCTTAGATAGGTTTAAGCATTCCAACGTTATTACCACATAAAGTGAAATATGTCAGATTTGAAAAATGGGCTCTGAGCCTTAAGGCCAAAACAAGGCTGCGTCCTTAAGGGGTTAAAAAGAGGTCTGAACATGGGTGGAACCCCCTTATTAATGTTCATTATGAGCCATTTTGTTAAGATACATAGATAAAATTCAGGACAGCTGTGGTGTAAGTTACTGGAAGGAAATCACAGTTACATAGTAAGATTGGAGGTTTTCTTCAGTGCACAGTTTGCCATATGTATGCACGACTGGAGCCGGAGTTCCAGGGTGAATATCTCTGTGGCAGATGTGAGCATATTGTTCACCTGGAAGCTCGTATTAGAGATCTGGAGGAGCAGAATGCAACACTGAGGAGGATAGACAATTTTGAACGGAGCTTGCTGCTCACAGAGCATGCAGTTAGTGGGTTACAACTGGAGGGTGAAGACATGGGTGAGCAGGATCAGGTAAGTAGCTGGGTTAATGTAGTTAGGGGCAGTAGAAAGGGGTCAAAGACAAGGAAGGCCGATCCGGTTTCTGACATTCCAGGCAAAATTGCCAAGTTGGGTGATGATGCGAGGGTGTCAGTCTCAGAAATGGCAGCCCTAGTGGATACTGATCTCCCTAACAGCCGGGAGAACAGCCCAGCTAGTAGTCGGCGGGATGGTAATGCAGGTAAGCCAAGACAATTGATAGTCGTAGGGGATTCTATAATCAGGAAGACGGATAGAATTATTTGTCGCCAAGACCACCTCAACCGAATGGTTTGCTGTCTCCCTGGTGCCAGGGTTCGGCATGTGGTGGAACGGGTGGACAAATTGCTGGGAGGGGCTGGTGATGATCCAGCTGTCGTGGTCCATGTCGGTACCAACGACAGAATAAATGGTAGGTGGAGGAGCCTTAAGAATAATTTTAAAGAACTAGGCTACAAGCTGAAGGGAAGGACCTCCAAGGTTGTATTCTCAGGAATACTGCCTGTGCCATGCGCATCACAGGAAAGACAGCGGGAGCTCAGGGAGTTAAATGCATGGCTGAAGTCTTGGTGTAGAGGAGAAGGATTTGGGTTCCTAGAGCACTGGGCTGACTTTTCATTGGGGTACAAACTGTATTCTGCAGATGATTTGCACCTAAATGGAAGGGGGTCCGCTGTGCTGGGGGAGAGAATTCTAGCTGGGGTGGCGGAGTATTTAAACTAGGGCTGAGGAGGGAGGTCAATGTAGAAAAAAAAGGGGTAGCCAGGTTAGAGAGGGGTCAGACTATATTGGTGGGGGGAGAAACAGATTGTGGGGAGAGGACTGGACAACAGGATAAGGAGATCCTTTCGTTACAAAACATCAGTGTAAATAAAAAGGACCGATTAATGTCAAATCACATTTCTGATAATAAAAGTGAAAAACTGACAGGCAAGTTAAAGTGTATGTTCACAAATGCCAGAAGTCTAGCAAGTAAAATGGGGGAGCTGGAGGCCTTGATACTGGAAGAAAATATAGATATAGTTGGTGTTGCTGAAACATGGCTGGACTCTTCACATGACTGGGCTGTAAATCTACAGGGTTTTACACTTTTTGGTAAAGACAGGACAAATAGGAAAGGTGGTGGTGTATGTCTGTATGTGAGAAGTGATATGAAGGCGAGTGTGAAAGAGACAATAGTGGGTGAAGACTGTGAGGAGGTTGAAACCTTGTGGGTGGAACTAGAAAGGGAGGTAAACACTGAAAAAATTACTTTTGGTGTAATCTATAGACCCCCCAATATAACTGAGGAGATGGAAGTTCAGCTATATAAACAGATGGAGCGGGCTGCACAGGCGGGTACTGTAGTGATAATGGGAGATTTTAATTTCCGGGATATTAATTGGTGTCATGGTTCGGCTTCAACTGCAAAGGGGAGACATTTCCTCAACCTGTTGCAGGAAAATTTTATGGGCCAGTTTGTGGAAGACCCGACTAGAGGTGAAGCTCTGTTGGATCTGGTCATTTCTAATAATGCAGATCTTGTTGGGAATGTCAATGTTCGTGAAAACCTCGGTAACAGTGATCATAATATAGTTACATTTTACCTATACTGTAAAAAACAAACGCAGGCTGGGAGGGCAAAAACATTTAATTTTAAGAAAGCCAATTTCCCCAGGATGAGGGCTGCAATTCAGGATATAGACTGGGAAGAACTAATGTCAAATAATGGAACAAATGATAAATGGGAGATTTTCAAATCTACTTTGAGTTATTATAGTGCAAAATTTATTCCTACAGGTAATAAGTATAAACGACTCAAATTAAACCCCACATGGCTTACACCTTCTGTGAAAGGGGCAATACATGACAAAAAAAGGGCATTTAAAAAATACAAATCTGAGGGTACAGCTGTAGCCTTTGTAAAATATAAAGAGCTTAATAAAATCTGTAAAAATGTAATAAAATTAGCAAAAATACAAAATGAAAGGCAGGGGGCCAAGGATAGTAAAACAAATCCTAAAAAATTCTTCAAGCATATAAATGCAAAAAAGCCAAGGTCTGAACATGTAGGACCCCTAGATAATGGTAATGGGGAGTTGATCACAGGGGATCAAGAGAAGGCAGAGTTACTAAATGGGTTCTTTAGCTCTGTATATACAACAGAAGAAAGAGCAGCTGATGTAGCCGGTGCCAGTGCTGTTAATATATCAGTTGATATACTGAATTGGATGAATGTAGAGATGGTCCAAGCTAAATTAAATAAAATAAATGTGCACAAGGCTCCGGGACCAGATGGGTTACACCCTAGAATTCTTAAAGAGCTTAGTTCAGTTATTTCTGTCCCCCTTTTCATAAAATTCAGAGAATCTCTAGTGACTGGTATAGTGCCAAGGGACTGGCGCAGGGCAAATGTGGTGCCTATTTTCAAAAAGGGCTCTAGGTCTTCCCCGGGTAATTATAGACCAGTAAGCTTAACATCCATCGTGGGGAAAATGTTTGAGGGGCTATTGAGGGACTATATACAGGATTATGTGACAATAAATAGCATTATAAGTGACAGCCAGCATGGTTTTACTAAGGACAGAAGTTGTCAAACTAACCTAATCTGTTTTTATGAAGAGGTAAGCAGAAGTCTAGACAGAGGGGCCGCTGTGGATTTAGTGTTTTTGGACTTTGCAAAGGCATTTGACACTGTCCCCCATAGACGCCTAATGGGTAAATTACGGACTATAGGTTTAGAAAATATAGTTTGTAATTGGATTGAGAATTGGCTCAAGGACCGTATCCAGAGAGTTGTGGTCAATGATTCTTTCTCTGAATGGTCACCGGTTATAAGTGGTGTACCCCAGGGTTCAGTGCTGGGACCACTATTATTCAACTTATTTATTAATGATATAGAGGATGGGATTAATAGCACTATTTCTATTTTTGCAGATGACACCAAGCTATGTAATATAGTTCAGACTATGGAAGATGTTTGTGAATTGCAGGCAGATTTAAACAAACTAAGTGTTTGGGCGTCCACTTGGCAAATGAAGTTTAATGTAGATAAATGTAAAGTTATGCATCTGGGTACCAACAACCTGCATGCATCATATGTCCTAGGGGGAGCTACACTGGCGGATTCACTTGTTGAGAAGGATCTGGGTGTTCTTGTAAATCATAAACTCAATAACAGCATGCAGTGTCAATCAGCTGCTTCAAAGGCCAGCAAGATATTGTCGTGTATTAAAAGAGGCATGGACTCGCGGGACAGGGATGTAATATTACCACTTTACAAAGCATTAGTGAGGCCCCATCTAGAATATGCAGTTCAGTTCTGGGCTCCAGTTCATAGAAAGGATGCCCTGGAGTTGGAAAAAATACAAAGAAGAGCAACGAAGCTAATAAGGGGCATGGAGAATTTAAGTTATGAGGAAAGATTGAAAGAATTAAACCTATTTAGCCTTGAAAAAAGACTAAGGGGGGACATGATTAACTTATATAAATATATTAATGGCACATACAAAAAATATGGTGATATCCTGTTCCTTGTAAAACCCCCTCAAAAAACAAGGGGGCACTCCCTCCGTCTGGAGAAAAAAAGGTTCAAGCTGCAGAGGCGACAAGGCTTCTTTACAGTAAGAACGGTGAATTTATGGAATAGCCTACCGCAGGAGCTGGTCACAGCAGGGACAGTAGATGGCTTTAAAAAAGGGTTAGATAATTTCCTAGAACAAAAAAATATTAGCTCCTATGTGTAGAAATTTTTCCTTCCCTTTTCCCTTCCCTTGGTTGGACTTGATGGACATGTGTCTTTTTTCAGCCGTACTAACTATGTAACTATGTAATAGTACAGGAGATATTTATCATATGATTCTACAGTGATTTCTCCAAAGACACAGAAACGGATTATTTTAGTGACAGGTGCTCTTTAACATAATTCAAAATATGTTAATTTTGGTTTTTTTATTTCAAAGACCCCTTTTACCCCTTTACATATATTGTAATTGATAGATTTTGACATGATATGATCAATATTAGCCCTACGTTTAGTTGAGCTTTCCCAACCTACATAGTAAAGTGTTCATAGGTCTCCTCTAGCCCGACAGAGGTAAAAAAAAAAGTGTCCTTTTGGCCTAAGTCAGGCAGGTATACGCTATTCCATACAACGGAATCCCTCAAGAAATGTACAATGCGTGGTATATGTTTTTGAGCATGGGAGACTATGGGTGACGTATACCACTATATAGCATACGTCACAGGCCTCCATTTAATGTATACGTCATAGGATTTACAATAGCTTTTCATGACATGTATATGTTACATTGATCTGTCGATGGGTGACTGATGCCTATGACTGATGCCTACGGCTGGGTTCACACTGAGTTTTTTGCAGGAGAAAAATCTGCCTCAAAATTTAGTTTGGAATTAAGGCAGATTTTCCTCTGCCTGCACCCCGATTTTCGCAGCGTTTTTCGTTCGTGGCCATTCAGCGCCGCGGGCATAAAACACCACGAAATACGATTTATCTGCCTCCCATTGATATCAATGGGAGGTCAGAGGCGTAAATGCCCAAAGATAGGGCATGTCCCTTATTTTTCCCGTGAGCCGTTTTTTCCGCTCGCTGGAATAAAAAACACCTCCGCCTCCCATTGAAATCAATGGGAGGCATTTTAGGCCGTTTTTTGACTCGGTTTCCACGTAAAAAAAACTTGCCAAAAAACTGTGTGAACTCCCCCTAACTTTGGCATCCCTCACCTATAGGCTATTATGGCATCCGTTTAACCTATATATGTCTTGAAATGGGTCATGAGAGTTAATGACATATACATTTAACGTACGCCATTGTAGTCTACGCTTGACAGATGCCACTGTTTATTTGTTCCTGGCATATACATCAAGTGGAGGCTAAAAACGTGATGTGAAGGGGTCTTATAGACTTTTCTAGACTGATATTCTTTGGAAACACAGTAAACTGTGACTTCTCGTGATCTAGTCCCCTGCAGGCCGTCTTCATCTCCGTTAAAAGAGTTTGTAATTACTGTTTTTTCCCCTGACATTTAACTGAAACAAAATAAAACATAATACTGTCCTCATTGTATGTCCTTTATTCCCTGTATACTGTCCTCACTATATGTACTATATTCCCTGTATACTGTCCTCACTATATGTACTATATCCCTAGTATACTGTCCTCACTATATGTACTTTATTCTCTGTATACTGTCATCACTATATGTACTATATCCCCAGTATACTGTCCTCACTGTATGTCCTATTTTTCCTGTATACAGTTTTCACTATATGTACAAAATTCCCACTATCCTGTCCACAGTGTCCTATATTCCCTGTATATTGTCCTCACTGTATCTACTATATTCTATGTACATTGTCCTCACTGTATGTCCTATTTTCTCTGTATATTGTAGCCACTGTATGTCCTATATTCCCTGTATACTGTCCTCACTCGATGTACTATGTATTCCCTGTATACTGTCCTCACTCTATATACTATATCCCCAGTATACTGTCCTCACTGTATGTCCTATATTCCCTGTATATTTTCCTCACTATATGTACTATATTCCCTGTATACTGTCCTCACTGTACGTCCTATATTCTCCTCACGTTATCTACTAAATTCCCACTATCCCGTTCTCACTGTATATCCTATATTCCTGGTATACCGTCCTTACTGTATGTACTATAGTCTCTGTATGTTGTCCTCACTGTATGTCCTAATTTGTCTGTATATTGTCCTCTCTGTATGTCCTATATTCTCTGTATATTGTTCTCATTTTATGTTCTATATTCCCTGTATATTGTCCTCACTATATGTACTTTATCCCTGTATACTGTCCTCACTGTATGTCCTATATTCCCTGTTTACTGTCCTCACTGTATGTCCTACATTCCCAGTATGCTGTCCTCACTGTATGTCTTATATTCCCTGTATACTTTCATCACTGTATGTCCTATGTTCCCTGTTTAATGTCCCCACTATATGTAATATATTCCTAGTATACTGTCCTCATTATAAGTCCTATATGCCTTGTGTACTGTCCTCACTATATGTCCTATATTCCCTGTATACTAGCCTCATAGGATGTCCTATATTCCCTGTATACTGTCCTCACTGTCTGTCCTATAGTCCCTGTATACTGTCCTCACTATGTGTACTATATTCCCTGTAGACTGTCCTCACTATAAGTACTAAATTCCCAGTATCCTGTCTTCACTGTATGTCCTATATTCCTTATATAATATCCTCACTGTATGTACTATAATCTCTGTATATTGTTTTTACTGTATGTCCTATATTCTCTGTATATTGTCCTCACTGTATGACCTATATATTACCTGTATACTGTCCTCACTTTATGTACTATATTCCCTGTATACTGTCCTCACTATATGTACTAAATTCCCAGTACCCTGTCTGCACAGTATGCACTATGTTTCCTATATAATGTCCTCACTGTATGTACTATATTCTCTGTATATTGTCCTCACTTTATGTCCTATATTCTCTGTATATTGTCCTCACTGTATGTCCTATATTCCCTGTATACTGTCCTCACTCTATATACTATATTCCCAGTATACTGTCCTCACTGTATGTCCTATATTCTCTGTATATTATCCTCAATGTATGCCCTATATTCCCTGTATACTGTCCTCACTATATGTACAAAATTCCCACAATCCTTTCCACACTGTGTCCTATATTCCCTGTATATTGTCCTCACTATATGTACTATATTTCCAGTATACTTTCCTCACTATATGTCCTATATTCATTGTATACTGTCCTCACTATATGTACTGTATTCCCTGTATACTGTCATCACTATATGTACTAAATTCCCAGCATCCTCTCCTCACTGAATGTCCTATATTCCCTGTATACTGTCCTCACTGTATGTCCTATATTCCCTGTATAGTGTCATCACTGTATGAACTATAATCTCTGTATATTGTTTGCACTGTATGTCCTATATTCCCTGTATACTGTCCTCACTGTATGTCCTATATTCCCTGTATACTGTCCTCACTATATGTAATGTATTCCCTGTATACTGTCATCACTATATTTACTAAATTCCCAGTATCCTCTCCTCACTGTATGTCCTATATTCCCTGTATACTGTCCTCACTGTATGTATTATATTCTCTGTATATTTTTTTCACTGTACGTCCTATATTTCCTGTATACTGTACTCACTGTATGTCCTATATTCCCTGTATACTGTCCTCACTATATGTACTATATTTCCAGTATACTATACTCACTGTATGTCCTATAATAACTGTATACTGTCCTCACTATATGTACTGTATTCTATGTATACTGTCCTCACTATATGTACTATATTACCAGTATACTGTCCTCACTGTATGTCCTATATTCCCTGTATACTGTCCTCACTATATGTCCTATATTCCTAGTATGTTGTCCTCACTATATGTACTATATTCCCTGTATACTGTCCTCACTATATGTCCTATATTCCTAGTATGTTGTCCTCACTATATGTCCTATATTCCCTGTATTCTGTCCTCCCTGTATGAACTATATTCTCTGTATATTGTTTTTACTGTATGTACTATATTCCCAGTATACTGTCCTCACTGAATGTCCTATATTCCCTGTATACTGTCCTCACTATGTCATATATTCCCTCTATACTGTCCTCACTATATGTACTGTATTCCCTGTATACTGTCCTCACTGTATATCCTATATTTCCAGTATACTGCCCTCACTGTATGTCCTATATTCCCTGTATACTGTCCTCACTATGAGTACTAAATTCCCAGTATCCTGTCCTCACTGTTTGTCCTATGTTTCCTATATAATGTCCTCACTGTATGTACTATATTCTCTGTATATTGTTTTTACTGTATGTCCTATATTCTCTGTATATTGTGCTCACTGTATGTCCTATTTTCCCTGTATACTGCCCTCAGTATATGTACAAAATTTCCACTATCCTGTCCATACTGTCATATATTTCCTGTATATTGTCCTCACTGTATGTACTATATTCTCTGTATATTGTCCTCACTGTATGTCCTATATTCCCTGTATACTGTATTCACTCTTTATACTATATTCTCAGTATACTGTCCTCACTGTATGTCCTGTATTCTCTGTATATTATCCTCAATGTATGCCCTATATTCCGTGTATACTGTACTCACTGTATATCCTATATTCCCTGTATACTGTCCTCACTATATGTACTATGTTCCCAGTATACTGCCCTCACTGTACGTCCTATATTCTCTGTATATTTTCCACACTATATGTACTAAATTCCCAGTATCCTGTTCTTGCTGAATATCCCATATTCCCGGTATATTGTCCTTACTGTATGTACTATATTCTCTGTATATTGTCCTCACTGTATGTCCTAATTTGTCTGTATATTGTCCTCACTGTATGTCCTATATTCTCTGTATATTGTTCTAATTTTATGTTCTATATTCCCTGTATAATGTCCTCACTATATGTACTATAATCCCAGTATACTGTCCTCACTATATGTACTTTATCCCTGTATACTGTCCTCACAGTATGTCCTATATTCCCAGTATGCTGTCCTCACTGTATGTCCTATATTCCCTGTATACTTTCATCACTGTATGTCCTATGCTCCCTGTTTAATGTCCCCACTATATGTAATATATTCCCAGTATACGGTCCTCACTATAAGTCCTATATGCCTTGTATACTGTCCTCACTATATGTCCTATATTCCCTGTATATTAGCTTCATAGTATGTCCTATATTTCCTGTATACTGTCCTCACTATAAGTACTAAATTCCCAGTATCCTGTCCTCACTGTATGTCCTATATTCCTTATATAATATCCTCACTTTATATACTATATTCTCTGTATATTGTTTTTACTGTATGTCCTATATTCTCTGTATATTGTCCTCACTGTATGACCTATATTACCTGTATACTGTCCTCACTTTATGTACTATATTCCCTGTATACTGTCCTCACTATATGTACTAAATTCCCAGTACCCTGTCCGCACGGTATGTCCTAGGTTTCCTATATATTGTCCTCACTGTCTGTCCTATAATCCCTGTATACTGTCCTCACTATATGTTCTATATTCCCAGTATACTGTCCTCACTGTATGTCCTATATTCCCTGTATACAGTCCTCACTATATGTACTAAATTCTCAGTATTCTGTCCTCACTGTATGTCCTATATTTCCTGTAAACCTTCCCCACTATATGTACTATATTCCTAGTATACTGTCCTCACTGTATGTCCTATATTCCCTGTATACAGTACTCACTATATGTCCTATATTCTCTGTATACTGTCCTCACTATATGTACTATATTCCCTGTATACTGTCCTCACTGTATGTCCTATATTCCCTGTATACTGCCCTCACTATATGTACTATATTCCATGTATACTGTCCTCACTATATGTACTATATTCCCTGTAGACTGTCCCCACTATATGTACTATATTTCCAATATACTGTCCACACTGTATATCCTATATTCCCTGTATACTAGCCTCATTGTATGTCCTATGTTCCCTGTATACTGTCCTCACTCTGTCCTATATTCCCTGTATACTGTCCTCACTATATGTACTATATTCCCTGTAGACTGTCATCACTATATGTACTGTATTCCCTGTATACCGCCATTACTATATGTACTAAATTCCCAGTATCCTCTCCTCACTGAATGTCCTATATTCCCTGTATACTGTCCTCACTGTATGTCCTATATTCCCTGTATACTGTCCTCACTGTTTGTACTATATTCTCTGTATATTGTATTTACTGTATGTCCTATATTCCCTGTATACTGTACTCACTGTATGCCCTATATTCCCTGTATACTGTACTCACTATGTCGTATATTCCCTCTATACTGTCCTCACTATATGTACTATATTCCCTGTATATTGTCCTCACTGTATGTCCTATATTCCCTGTATACTGTCCTCACTGTATGTACTATATTCTCTGTATATTGTTTTCACTGTATGTCCTATATTCTCTGTATATTGTCCTCACTTTATGTCCTATATTCCCTGTATACTAGCCTCATTGTATGTCCTATATTCCCTGTATACTGTCACTGTCTGTCCTATATTCCCTGTGTTCTGTCCTCACTATATGTACTGTATTCCCTGTATACCGTCATTACTATATGTACTAAATTCCCAGTATCCTCTCCTCACTGAATGTCCTATATTCCCTGTATACTGTCCTCACTGTATGTCCTATATTCCCTGTATACTGTCCTCACTGTTTGTACTATATTCTCTGTATATTGTATTTACTGTATGTCCTATATTCCCTGTATACTGTCCTCACTGTTTGTACTATATTCTCTGTATATTGTATTCACTGTATGTCCTATATTCCCTGTGTACTGTAGTCACTGTATGCCCTATATTCCCTGTATACTGTCTTCACTATATGTACTATATTTCCAGTATACTATACTCACTGTATGTCCTATATTCCCTGTATACTGTCCTCAATATATGTCCTATATTCCTAGTATGTTGTCCTCACTATATGTACTATATTCCCAGTATACTATCCTTAGTGTATTTCCTATATTCTCTGTATATTGCCCCGACTGTATGTCCTATATTCCCTTTATACTGTCCTCACTGTATGTACTATATTCTCTGTATATTATTTTTACTGTATGTCCTATATTCCCTGTATTCTGTCCTCACTATATGTACTATATTTACAGTATACTATACTCACTATGTCCTATAATAACTGTATACTGTCCTCCCTATATGTACTGTATTCCCTGTATACTGTCCTCACTATATGTACTATATTCCCAGTATAATGTCCTCACTGTATGTCCTATATTCCTTGTATACTGTCCTCGCTATATGTCCTATATTCCCTCTATACTGTCCTCACTATATGTACTATATTCCGTGTATACTGTCCTCACTGTATGTCCTATATTCCCTGTATACTGTCCTCACTATATGTACTATATTTACAGTATACTATACTCACTATGTCCTATGACTGTATGCTGTCCTCACTATATGTACTGTATTCCCTGTATACTGTCCTCACTATATGTACTATATTCCCAGTATAATGTCCTCACTGTATGTCCTATATTCCTTGTATACTGTCCTCACTATATGTCCTATATTCCCTGTATACTGCCCTCACAATATGTACTATATTCCATCTATACTGTCCTCACTATATGTACTATATTCCCTGTATACTGTCCTCACTGTATGTCCTATATTCCCTGTATACTGCCCTCACTATATGTACTATATTCCATCTATACTGTCCTCACTATATGTACTATATTCCCTGTATACTGTCCTCACTGTATGTCCTATATTCCCTGTATACTGTCCTCACTGTATGCACTATATTCTCTGTATATTGTTTTCACTGTATGAACTATATTCTCTATGTATTGTCCTCACTGTTTGTCCTATATTCCCTGTATACTGTACTCACTGTATGTCCTATATTCCCTGTATACTGTCCTCACTATATGTACTATATTTCCAGTATAATATACTCACTGTATGCCCTATATTCACCGTATACTGTCCTCACTGCATGTACTGTATTCCCTGTATTCTCTCCTCATTATATGTACTAAATTCCTAGTATCCTGTCCTCACTGTTTGTCCTATATTCCCAGTATATTGTCCTCACTGTATGTCCTATAGGCTCTGCATATTGTCCTCACTGTATATCCTATATTCTCTGTATATTATCCTCACTGTATGTTCTATTTTCCCTGTATACTGTCCTCACTATATGTGCTATATTCCCAGTATACTGTCCTTAATCTATGTACTATATTATCTGTATATTGCCCCCACTGTATGGCCTCTATTCACTTTATACTGTCCTCACCATATGTCCTATATTTCCTGTATACTGTCCTTACAATATGTACTTTTTCTCCAGTATACTGTCCTCACTTTGTCTTATATTCCCTGTATACTGTACTCACTATATGTACTAAATGCCCAGTATCCTGTCCTCACTGTATGTCCTATATTCCCTGTATACTGCCCTCTCTATATGTACTATATTCCCAGTATACTGTCCTCACTGTATGTCCTATATTCCCTGTATACAGTCCTCATTATATGTACTAAAATCTCAGTATCCTGTCCTCACTGTATGTCCTATATTTCCTGTAAACTTTCCCCACTATATGTATTATATTCCTAGTATACTGTCTTCACTGTATGTCCTATATTCCCTGTATACTGTCCTCACTATAAGTACTATATTCCCTGTATACTGTCCTCACTATATGTACTATATTCCCTGTAGACTGTCATCACTATATAGTACTGTATTCCCTGTATACCGTCATTACTATATGTACTAAATTCCCAGTATCTTCTCCTCACTGAATGGCCTATATTCTCTGTATACTGTCCTCACTGTATGTCCTTTATTCCCTGTATACTGTCCTCACTGTTTGTACTATATTCTGTGTATATTGTATTTACTGTATGTCCTATATTCCCTGTATACTGTCCTCACTGTATGCCCTATATTCCCTGTATACTGTCTTCACTATATTTCCAGTATACTATACTCACTGAATGTCCTATAACAACTGTATACTGTCCTCACTATATGTACTGTATTCACTGTATACTGTCCTCACTATCTGTACTATATTCCCAGTATACTGTCCTCACTGTATGTCCTATATTCCCTGTATACTGTCCTCACTATATGTCCTATATTCCTAGTATGTTGTCCTTACTATATGTACTATATTCCCAGTATACTGTCCTTGGTGTATTTCCTATATTCTCTGTATATTGCCCCGACTGTATGTCCTATATTCCCTGTATACTGTCCTCACTGTATGTACTATATTCTCTGTATATTATTTTTACTGTATGTCCTATATTCCCTGTATCCTGTCCTCACTGTATGTCCTATAGGCTCTGCATATTGTCCTCACTGTATATCCTATATTCTCTGTATATTATCCTCACTGTATGTTCTATTTTCCCTGTATACTGTCCTCACTATATGTGCTATATTCCCAGTATACTGTCCTTAATCTATGTACTATATTATCTGTATATTGCCCCCACTGTATGGCCTCTATTCACTTTATACTGTCCTCACCATATGTCCTATATTTCCTGTATACTGTCCTTACAATATGTACTTTTTCTCCAGTATACTGTCCTCACTTTGTCTTATATTCCCTGTATACTGTACTCACTATATGTACTAAATGCCCAGTATCCTGTCCTCACTGTATGTCCTATATTCCCTGTATACTGCCCTCTCTATATGTACTATATTCCCAGTATACTGTCCTCACTGTATGTCCTATATTCCCTGTATACAGTCCTCATTATATGTACTAAAATCTCAGTATCCTGTCCTCACTGTATGTCCTATATTTCCTGTAAACTTTCCCCACTATATGTATTATATTCCTAGTATACTGTCTTCACTGTATGTCCTATATTCCCTGTATACTGTCCTCACTATAAGTACTATATTCCCTGTATACTGTCCTCACTATATGTACTATATTCCCTGTAGACTGTCATCACTATATAGTACTGTATTCCCTGTATACCGTCATTACTATATGTACTAAATTCCCAGTATCTTCTCCTCACTGAATGGCCTATATTCTCTGTATACTGTCCTCACTGTATGTCCTTTATTCCCTGTATACTGTCCTCACTGTTTGTACTATATTCTGTGTATATTGTATTTACTGTATGTCCTATATTCCCTGTATACTGTCCTCACTGTATGCCCTATATTCCCTGTATACTGTCTTCACTATATTTCCAGTATACTATACTCACTGAATGTCCTATAACAACTGTATACTGTCCTCACTATATGTACTGTATTCACTGTATACTGTCCTCACTATATGTACTATATTCCCAGTATACTGTCCTCACTGTATGTCCTATATTCCCTGTATACTGTCCTCACTATATGTCCTATATTCCTAGTATGTTGTCCTTACTATATGTACTATATTCCCAGTATACTGTCCTTGGTGTATTTCCTATATTCTCTGTATATTGCCCCGACTGTATGTCCTATATTCCCTGTATACTGTCCTCACTGTATGTACTATATTCTCTGTATATTATTTTTACTGTATGTCCTATATTCCCTGTATCCTGTCCTCACTGTATGTCCTATATTTCCTGCAAACTTCCCCACTATATGTATTATATTCCTAGTATACTGTCCTCACTGTATGTCCTATATTCCCTGTATACAGTACTTACTATATGTCCTATATTCCCTGTATACTGTCCTCACTATAAGCACTATATTCCCTGTATACTGTACTCACTGTCTGTCCTATATGCCATGTATACTGTCCTCGCTATATGTACTATATTCCCTGTAGACTGTCCCCACTATATGTACTATATTCCCAGAATACTGTCCTCACTGTATATCCTATATTCCCTGCATACTGCCCTCACTATATGTCCTATATTTCCTGTATACTAGCCTCATTGTATGTCCTATATTCCCTGTAGACTGTCATCACTATAAGCATAGCTCCCAACCGTCCCGGATCCGGCTGGACAGTCCCGATTTTTTTACCGCTGTCCCGGGTTGTCTGAGCAATGTCCCGCCCTGCCCCGAACCCTCCCATTTGCCAGCCACACCCCCCCCACAACGATTCTGCCTGCGCTCAATGTGACCACATCACTGTGATGCTTAGTGCAACACAGCAGCAGTCTGCCTGGAGCAGGGGAGAAGTGAGAAGAGAAGCCACAGGACAGTGAGTACAGTTTTTATACTTAGTGCCTGGTAACACTAGCTTTTCTAAAATCATAAATAAATGAACTTTTACGATTTCAGAAACTGTTGTCTCCAGGCATATTCTTTTTGTGCCCCCCTTCGCCCGCCAGTGTAGCTAAACATTTAACAAACTTCTGACATGTCATAGCCCTCAGTCGCTTCGTGTCTTTTCGGCTTTTTCTGGAAATCAATGTATCGGAGGGCGTGCTGAATGCAAAGTCTATGAGGCCGAACCTTGATACATTGGCTTTCCGGAAAAAGCCGAAGAGACACGAAGCGGCTGAGCGCTCGCACGAGTGCTTCAGCTGCTTCATTTTAGCGATTGGTGGAGGTCTCTTGGCTCGGACCCCACTAATCCAATCTTCTGACATGTCAATATGATATGTCAGAATTTGATAAATGTTTAGCTACACTATAAATATAAAAATGCCTAAATGGATGCTCCGTATGGAGTAGGGGTTATTCAGTTCCTAAAAATTCATGACCTATCCTCAGGATAGGCCATCATAAGATTATGTGTCGGGGTCCGACTACCAGGACCTCTGCTGATCAGAATTTTTGATGGGGGTGCATCGCTCGTATAAGCGCTGCTTCCCCTTCGTTTTTTCTTGCTCACTGTGAATTTCCGACAAAGATGCAGCAAGTGCTGCACCACCTTCAAAACAGCTGATCGGCAGGGGTCCCGGGAGTCAGACCCCGACCCATCAGCTATTGATGGCCTATCGTGAGAATAGGCCATCAATTTTTAGGGATTGCAAAACCCCTTTAAAGGGTTTTCCCCACAAACACAGGTATCACCTATCCACAGGATAGGGGATACATGTGTGATCGCTGGGGGTCTGACCACTGGGGCCCTCCGCGATGATATCGGGGGACTGAACTTCCCCCGAAGTGCTCCATGAGAATGGAGTGCTAGTGCACTTGTTCGACCAGTGCTTCATTAATTTTTATGGAGCTGCCGGAGACAGGGGTCCCCTAAGTCCCTAGAAATGAATGAAGCGCTGGCCACTTCGGGGGACTTTCGGTCCCCAGTTCTCATCGCTGTTGGCCCCAGTGGTCAGACCCCCAGCGATCACATATGTATCCCCTATCCTGTGGATAGGCGATAACTGTGTTTGTGGGGAAAACCCTTTTAATTTCTAATATATGAAGTTTCAGAAGTTCATTGATGTCTAGTTTCTATTGCATCACAGGGGAGAAGACAGAAGTCGCTGAAGGTGACTATAAGATTTTTATTTTTCATATTACTAACTTTATATTTTTTGATTTGCAGGTTCAGCTGGACTGTTTTGACTACGTCGTAGATTTGTTGGACTACTGCGATGATCTGTTTTGTTTTGTTTAATAAAATGGTGAAAGAGGATTGTGTGTCGAAGTCCTTATTTCAATAAAAAAATATTTTCTTATGTGTCTGTGTTTTCTTTAATACTTTAGTAGCGCCTTAGTAATGGCAGTAGTCTTATTGACAGCGTCCATTACTAAGGTGGGGCTTGGTGCTTCCCAGTAAAAAGGCTGCAACTAACCCCCCCATTATTACCCTGGTACCCACTGCCATCAGCGGTGCTGGGAAGAGCCGGGTACGATCCAGTACCAGACCATCTGCAGTGATGGTCGGACACTGGGGTGGCCGCAGGCTGGTATAATGAGGTAGGAAAAGGCCAAAAACCGTGGCCCTTCTCACCCTGGTAAAGCTCGGCTGCTGCTGCTACTGTGTTGTATCTGGCTGGTTATGCAAAATGTGGGGACCCCACCTCGTTTTAAAAAAAATAAAAAATAAATGAAGAAAACGACATTCTGTCCTCCCAATTTTCATAACCAGCCAGATACAACATAGCAGCAGGCAACATTACCAGTGGGGGAAAGGCCACTGTTTTTGGCCTTTCCCAGCCTCATAATACCAGCCTGCAGCCGCTCTAGTGTCCACTTGTCGCTACAGATGGTTGGGTACTGGATCTTACCCGGCTCTTCCCAGCACACCTGGAGGCGGGAGAGTGGACCGGGGTAATAATGAGGGTTAGTTGCAGCCTTTTTACTGGCGAACACTAAGCCCCACCTTAGTAATGGACGCTGTCAATAAGTCTACTGCCATTACCAAGGCGCTAATAAAGTATTAAAAAACAGAGACACATAAGAAAATATTTTTTATTGAAATAAGAACTCCCCCACACAATCCTCTTTGACCGTTTTATTTTAAAAAATCGTAGATCATCGCAGTAGTCCAATGAATCTACGACGTAGTCCAAACAGTCCAGCGGAACCTGCAAAACAAAAAAAAATAAGGTTAGTAATGTGAAGAGTAAAAAAACTTCTCACCTCCACCGACTTCTGTCTTCTGCTCTGCGCTGCAATAGAAACTAGATGTCCATGAAAAATAATTCCCCTTCATGTAACTCTACTACCTGTCAGCTGAAAAGTCATCCACCACAGGGAAAAATGTTTCCCTATCATGTCTGACTCCCAGCTGTTTCTTTGTGGTACTCCACTAGAGATGAGCGAACTTATCAAAAGTTCGGTTCGGCTAGTTCGTCGAATTTCACAAAAAAGTTAGATTCGGACCGAACCTGTCATTTCCGTGCGCCGAGCATGGTACTGTCTAGGGTGCTGATAGAGTTAATGGGCTGCACTAACTCTTTCAGCAACCTTGACAGTACATGCTCGGCGCGCGGAAAATACAATTTTAATGTAATAAAAAAAATAATAATAATACGTTCATACTTACTTTCCTCCTGTCCGGCCTCCAGCGATGACGTTTCATCCATGTCGCCGCTGCAGCCAATCACAGGCTGTAGTGGCGGTCACGCACGTCAGGATGACGTCAGAAGGCCGGCCTCCAGGGATGACGCTTCATCCCACGTGACCGCCTCTGCAGCCAATCACAGGCTGCAGCGCACTCTACACTACACTACATTACAAATCTTCGTGGGAACGTCTTAGGTGAGTTTATTTATGTATGTCTGTTTGCACGCACATATGTCTGTATGTATGTATGTATGTTGTCATGTATGTATTTGTATATGTGCATGTATGTTTGCATGTATGTATGTTGTCATGTATGTATGTTGTCATGTATGTATGTGTATATATATATATGCATGTATGTTGGCATGTATGTATATATGTGCATGTTTGTATGTATATATTTGCATGTATGTATGTTATGTATGTATGTTGGCATGTATGTATGTATGTTGTCATGTATGTATGTATGTATATATGTTTGCATGTATGTTGGTATGTATGTATATATGTGCATGTGCTTATGTATATTTGCATGTATATATTTGCATGTATGTATGTTTGCATGTATGTATGTATGTATATATGTGCATGTTTGTATTTATATTTGCATGTATATATTTGCATGCATGTAAGTATGTTTGCATGTATGTTGCATGTATGTATGTTTGCATGTATGTATGTTGGCATGTATGTATATATGTGCATGTATGTATGTTTGAATGTTTTTATTTTTGCATGTATGTTTGCATGTATGTCTATATACATGTGCATGTATATAATTATGTTTGCATGTATTTATGTTTGCATGTATATTTGTGCATGCTTGTATATATGTATGTATGTATATTTGCATGTTTGTATGTATGTATGTTTTCATGTGTGTGTATGCATGTATGTATGTATGATAGTTTGCATGTATGTATATATGTGTGTGTATGTTTGCATGTATGTATGTATATATGTGTGTGTATGTTTGCATGTATGTATATTTGCATGTATATATGTGCATTCTTGTATATATGAATGTATGTTTGGATGTATGTATTTTGGCATGTATGTATGTTGGCATGTATGTATGTTGGCATGTATGTATGTATGTTGACATGTATGTATATATGTGCATGTATGTATATATTTGCATGTTTGTATGTATATTTGCATGTATATATTTGCATGTATGTATGTATGTGTATGTATGTATGTATGCATGTATGTATGCATGTATGTATGTTTGCATGTATCTATGTTTGCATGTGTGTATGTTTGCATGTGTGTATGTATGTTTGCATGTATGTATGTTTGCATGTATGTATGTTGGTATGTATGTATATATGTGCATGTATGTATGTTTTTATTTTTGCATGTATGTTTATATATATGTGCATGTATATAATTATGTTTGCATGTATTTATGTTTGCATGTATATTTGTGCATGCTTGTGTATATATATATATATATATGTATGTATGTATCTTTTCATGTTTGTATGTATGTATGTTTTCATGTGTATGCATGTATGTATGCATGTATGATAGTTTGCATGTATGTATGTATATATGTGTGTATGTTTGCATGTATATATGTGCATGCTTGTATGTATGTTTGTATATATGTATGCATGTATGTTTGTTTGTATATATGTCTGTATGGCCATGTATGATACTGTCTGCTGGCGCCCTGTATTTAACTCAACTTCGCGGCAGGCTTCTATACATGGTATAACAGTCAGTATCACACATTAAACTGAATCTAAGCCTAAGACATGTTTTATTTCATTTTTTATTTTAATACTGGTTTGGTGTTTGGACTACGTTGGTTTCGAGGACTACTTAGATGACGTTTTTTTTTTCTACAATAAAATGGTTAATGAGGGTTGTGTTGGGGGTGCTTTATTTCAATTAAATATTTTATCTATATCTTTCTCTTTTCTTTTTAAATTGTATTACTACCACTTTAGTAATGGCCGCTGTCTGAGTGACAACATCCATTACTAAGGCGAGGCTTAGTGTTAGCCGGTGCAGAGGCTAACACTAACCACCATTATTACCCTGGTACCCACCACCACCAGTGGTGCCGGGAAGAGCCAGATACGATCCAGTACCCGACCATCTGTTGTGATGGCCGGGCTCTGGGGCGGCCGCAGGCTGGTACTATGAGGCTGGGAAGGGCCAAAAACAGTGGATCTTCCCACCCTTGTAATGCTAGGCTGCTGCTGCTGTGTTGTATCTGGCTGGTTATAAAAGTGGGGGGGACCCCACGTCATTTTTTTAAAATTATTTATTTATTAACTTTTTTTTAAAAAGACATGGGGTTCCACCCAATTTAGCATAACCAGCCACATACAACACAGTGTTATTAGCCTGGGAATGGACAAAACCAGTGGCCCTTCCCACCCATGTAATGCCAGACTGCTGCGGCCTTGTATATGGCTGGTTATTAAAAATGTGGGGGACCGTCTATTGTTAAATTTAAAAAAAAAACGACGTCGGCGTCCCCCCCCCATTTTTATAACCAGCCCGATACAACACAGCAGCAGCAGTCTAGCATTACAAGGGTGGGAAGGTCCACTGTTTTTGGCCCTTCCCAGCCTCATAATACCAGCCTACGGCCGCCCCAGTACCCGACCATCACAACAGATGGTCGGGTACTGGATCGTACCAAGCTCTTCCCGGCACCCCAGGTGGTGGTGGGTACCGGGGTAATAATGGATTGTTGTGCTAGCCTCTGCACCGGCTAACACTAAGTACCGCCTTAATAATGGACGCTGTCAATCAGCCAACTGTCATTATCTAGGCACTAATAAAGTTTAAAAGAAAACACAAAGACAATTCTTTTTTATTGAAATAAGAAATCCCCAACAAAACCCTCGTTAACCATTTTATTAAAATTTGAAAAAACGTAGATCTACGCAGTAGTCCAACGAATCGAAGATGTAGTCCAATCGGTACATCAAAATCTGCAACAACGTAAAAAAACTTTATCAATGTGAACAATACCAATACTTCTACTCACCTACACACATATGTACACGCACACACAAACAAACACACACATATATACACAAACACAACAAGATACACACCACACACACACACACACACACACACACACACACGAACTAACACATATACACAAACACATACAAACAAATCCACACATACCCAAACACACACACATGTACACAAACACACACATGTACACAAACACACACATATACACACACACATATACACAAACACATGTACACAAACAGACCCATATATACACAGACACAAAAACACACACACACAAACATATACACAAACACACACACACACATAAACACACACCCATATACACATATACACAAACACACACATATACAAAAACACACACACGCAAACATCTACACACAAACATATACACAAATACACCCATATATACACACACATATACACACACATATACACACACACACACACACACACACACAAACACATATAAAAACAAAAACAGACAAAGACACATACCCAAACACACATATATACACAAACACACACATACACAAACACACACACTGTTTCTTTTAAATGCTGCTGGGGAACTTGCTCGATCCACTATATAAGGCTGTGCTACAGTGCAGCATTTAAAAGAAACAGCATCATGACCTGTCCATAGAGTTTAAGGCAGCACAGAGTATTTCAGGAGATGAGCGTGCAGATTCAGTGCTGCTGTGAACTCTGCTCTTACCATTACGTAGCTCAGTTGTACCTCTCCTCCACTCCTGTCCTCAATAACACCTTCACATGATTGGCAAGTCACCACGTAATGGTAAGAGCAGTGTTCACAGCAGCACAGAGTATTTCAGAAGATGAGCGTGCGGATCTTGTGCGCGGTGGTGACTTGCCAATCATGTGAAGGTGTTATTGAGGACAGGAGTGGAGGAGAGGTAACAGACTGAGCTACGTAATGGTAAGAGCAGAGTTCACAGCAGCACAGAGTATTTCAGGAGAGGAGCGTGCAGATTCTGTGCTGCTGTGAACTATGCTCTTACCATTACGTAGCTCTCAGTCTGTTACCTCTCCTCCACTCCTGTCCTCAATAACACCTTCACATGATTGGCAAGTCACCACCACACACAAGATCCGCACGCTCATCTCCTGAAATACTCTGTGCTGCTGTGAACTCTGCTGTTACCGTTACGTGGTGACTTGCCAATCATGAAGGAGTTATTGAGGACAGTAGTGGAGGAGAGGTAACAGACTGAGAGCTACGTAATGGTAAGAGCATAGTTCACAGCAGCACAGAATCTGCACGCTCCTCTCCTGAAATACTCTGTGCTGCTGTGAACTCTGCTCTTACCATTACGTAGCTCAGTCTGTTACCTCTCCTCCACTCCTGTCCTCAATAACACCTTCACATGATTGGCAAGTCACCACCGCGCACAAGATCCGCACGCTCATCTTCTGAAATACTCTGTGCTGCTGTGAACACTGCTCTTACCATTACGTGGTGACTTGCCAATCATGTGAAGGTGTTATTGAGGACAGGAGTGGAGGAGAGGTAACAGACTGAGAGCTACGTAATGGTAAGAGCAGAGTTCACAGCAGCACTGAATCTGCACGCACATCTCCTGAAATACTCTGTGCTGCCTTAAACTCTGTGGACAGGTCAGGATCCTGTTTCTTTTAAATGCTGCACTGTAGCGCAGCCTTATATAGTGGATCGAGCAGGTTCCCTAGCAGCATTTAAAAGAAACAGGATTCTGACCTGTCCACAGAGTTTAAGGCAGCACAGAGTATTTCAGGAGATGAGCACCGGCAGCCGGTCATTTTTCCGAGCCGTGCTCCCATTATGCACACGACCGTAAAAACACCCGTTATTGCGGGTCGTAATTACGACCCGCAATAACGGGCTCATAGACTTCTGTTACCCACGGGTACCTTCCCGTTTTCTCACGGGAAGGTGCCCGTGCCGTTAAAAAATATAACATGTCCTATTTTTCTATTTTACGGGCCATGCTGCTATACTTTATAATGACAGCACGGCTCGCAAAAGCGGCCGGCTGCCGTGGCCGGCCGTGCTCGTAATTGCGAGTCGTAATTACGAGCACGGTTGTGTGAAAGTATAGGAGCACGGCCCGTAAAATAAAAAAATAGAACATGTTCTATCTTTTTAACGGCACGGGCACCTTCCCGTGAGAAAACGTGAAGGTACCCATGGCGAACAGAAGTCTATGGGCCCGCTATTTCGGATCGTAATTACGACCCGTAACAACGGGTGTTTTTACGGTCGTGTGCATGAGGCCCCGTAATGATGGGTGGCTACATGTGTGCACCCGTCATTACGGCAGCGTTGCTAGGCGACGTCAGTAAATAGTCACTGTCCAAGGTGCTGAAAGAGTTAACTGATCGGCAGTAACTGTTTCAGCACCCTGGAAAGTGACTACCGATCACAAGATAGAGTAACCTGTAAAAAAAAAAAAGACGTTCATACTTACCGAGAACTTTCTGCTTCCTCCAGTCCGGTCTCCTGGCCGTTGCCTTGGTGACGCGTCCCTCTCGACATCCGGCCCGACATTCCTTGATGACGATACAGCCCATGTGAGCGCTGCAGCCAATCACAGGCTGCAGAGGCCTCTGCAGCCAATCACAGGCTGCCGCGTCAGAAAAGAAGGTCGGACTGGAGGAAAAAGAGGGACTCGTCACCAAGACAACGACCAGGTACGTATGAAATGCTTTCTATTTTATTTTTAATCAGCAGCCTCTTTTCTCTATCAGTGATTGATAGAGACAAGTGGCTGCCGATTTGTATAATATTTTTGACCGGGTTCAGTCAAAACGGGTTCGGGTTCTGTATATTGTACTCACTGTATGTCCTATTTTCCCTGTATACTGTCCTCACTGTATGTCCTTTATTCCCTTTATACTGTCCTCATTATATGTATTATATTCCCAGTATACTGTACTCATTGTATGTCCTATATTCCCTATATACTGTTCTCACTGTCTGTCCTATATTCCCTGTATACAGTCCTCACTATATGTACTATATTCCCTGTAGACTGTCCTCACTATATGTACTTTATTCCCAGTATACTGTCCTCACTGTATGTCCTATATTCTCTGTATACTGTCCTCACTGTATGTCCTTTATACTCTCTGCACTATAAGTATTATATTACGAGTATACTGTCCTCATTGTATGTCCTATATGCCTAGTATACTGTCCTCACATATGTCCTATATTCCCTGTATACTGGCCTCATTGTATGTCCTATATTTCCTTTATACTGTTCTCACGGTCTATCCTATATTCCCTGTATACAGTCCTCAATATATTTACTATATTCCCTGTAGACTGTCCTCACTATATGTACTATATTCCAAGTATACTGTCCTCACTGTATGTCCTATATTCTCTGTATATTGTCCTCACTGTATGTCCTATATTTCCTGTATACTGTACTCACTGTGTGTCCTATATTCCCTGTATACTGTCCTCACTATATGTACTATATTCCCAGTATACTGTCCTCACTGTATGTCCTATATTCTCCGTATATTGTCCTCACTGTATGTCCTATATTCCCTGTATACTGTCCTCACTATATGTACTATTTTACCTGTATACTGTTCACAATATGTACTATATTCCCAATAACCTGTCCTCACTGTATGTCCTATATTCCCTGTATACTGTCCTCACTATATGTACTAAATTCCCAGTATCCTGTCCTCACTGTATGTCCTATATTTCTTGTAAACTGTCCTCGCTGTATATCCTATATTCCCTGTATACTGCCCTCACTATATGTACTATATTCCCTGTAGACTGTCCTCGCTGTATGTCCTATATTCCCTGTATACTGCACTTACTATATGTACTATATTCCCTGTATACTCTCCTCACTTTATGTACTATATTCCCTGTATCCTGTCCTCACTGTATATCCTATGTTTCCTATATAATGTCCTCACTGTATGTACTATATTCTCTGTATATTGTTTTTACTGTATGTCCTATATTCTCTGTGTATTGTCCTCACTGTATGTCCTATTTTCCATGTATACTTGACTCACTATATGTACAAAATTCCCACTATCCTGTCCACACTGTGTCCTATATTCCCTGTATATTGTCCTCACTGTATGTACTATATTCTCTGTATATTGTCCTCACTGTATGTCCTATATTCTCTGTATATTATTCTCACTGTATGTTCTATATTCCCTGTATACTGTCCTCACTATATGTGCTATATTACCAGTATACTGTCCTTAATTTATGTACTATTTTCTCTGTATATTGCCCCGACTGTATGTCCTCTATTCACTATATACTGTTCTCTCCATATTTCCTATATTCTCTGTATACTCTCCTTACAGTATGTACTTTTTCCCCAGTATACTGTCCTCACTGTATGTCTTATATTCTCTGTGTATTGTCCTCACTGTATGTCCTATATATTTCCTGTATACTGTCCTCACTATATGTACTAAATTCCCAGTATCCTGTCCTCACTGTATGTCCTATATTTCCTGTAAACTTTCCTCACTACATGTACTATATTCCCAGTATACTGTCCTCACAGTATGTCCTATATTTTCTGTGTACTGTCCTTGCTGTATGTCCTATATTCCCTGTATACTGCCCCCGCTATATGTACTATATTCCCAGTATACTGTCCTCACTATATGTACTATATTCCTTGTATACTGTACTCACTGTCTGTCCTATATTCCCTGTATACTGTCCTCACTATATGTACTATATTCCCTGCAGACTGTCCCCACTATATGTACTATATTCCCAGTATACTGTCCTCACTGTATATCCTATATTCTCTGCATACTGCCCTCACTATATGTCCTATATTCCCTGTATACTAGCCTCATTTTATGTCCTACATTCCCTGTATACTGTCCTCACTGTCTGTCCTATTTTCCCTGTATACTGTCCTCACTATATGTACTATATTCCCTGTAGTCTGTCATCACTATATGCATAGCTCCCAACCGTCCCGAATCCGGCGGGACAGTCCTGGTTTTTCACCGCTGACCCGGGTTGACTGAACAATGTCCCGCCCTGCTCCGGACCCTCCCGATTGCCAGTCACGCCCCCCCACAACGATGCTGCCTGCGCATAGCGTGACCACATCACTGTGATGCTTAGCGCAACACAGCAGCAGTCTGCCTGGAGCAGGGGAGCAGAGGGGAGCACTGCAGAGAACAGAAGCCACAGGACAGTGAGTACAGAGTTTATACTTAGTGCCTGGAAACACTTGCGTTTCTAAAATCATAAATAAATGAAATTTTATGATTTCAGAAACTGTTGTGTCTCCAGGCATATTCTTTTTGTGCCCCCCCCCCCACCCCCGCCAGTGTAGCTAAACGTTTAACAAACTTCTGACATGTCATAGCGCTCAGCCGCTTCGTGTCTGTTCGGCTTTTTCTGGAAATCAATGTATCGGAGGGCGTGTTCAATGCAAAGTCTATGAGGCCGTACTCTGATACATCTGCTTTCTGGAAAAAGCCGAACAAATACGAAGCGGCTGAGCGGTCACACGAGCGCTTCAGCTGCTTCATTTTAGCGATTGGTGGGTTTTTCTTGGCTCGGACCCCACCAATACAAACTTCTGACATGTCAATATGATATGTCAGAAGTTTGTTAAATGTTTAGCTACACTATAAATATAAAAATGGCTAAATGGATGCTCCGTATGGAGTAGGGGTTATTCAGTTCCTAAAAATGCATGACCTATCCTCAGGATAGGCCATCAAAAGATTATGGGTCGGGGTCCGACTACCAGGACCTCTGCTGATCAGCATTTTTGAAGGGGATGCATCGCTCGTATAAGCGCTGCTTCCCCTTCGTTGTTTCTTGCTCACTGTGAATCTCCGACAAAGATGCAGCAAGCGCTGCACCCCCTTCAAAACAGCTGATCGGCAGGGGTCCCGGGAGTCAGACTCCTACCCATCAGCTATTGATGGCCTATCGTGAGAATAGGCCATCAATTTTTAGGGATTGCAAAACCCCTTTAAAGGGGTTTTCCCACAAGCACATGTATCCCCTATTCACAGAATAGGGGGTACATGTGTGATCGCTGGGGGTCTGACCACTGGGGCCCTCCGCGATGAGATCGGGGGACTGAAATTCCCCCAAAGTGCTCCATGAGAATGGAGTGCTATTGCACTTGCTCGACCAGTGCTACATTAATTTTTATGGAGCTGCCAGAGACAGGGGTCCCCTAATTCCCTAGAAATGAGGGAAGCGCTGGCCACTTCGGGGGACTTTCGGTCCCCAGTTCTCATCGCTGTTGGCCCCAGTGGTCAGACCCCCAGCGATCACATATGTATCCCCTATCCTGTGGATAAGCGATACCTGTGTTTGTGGGGAAAACACTTTTAATTTCTAATATATGACATTTCAGAAGTTCATTGATGTCTAGTTTCTATTGTGTCAAAGGGGAGAAGACAGAAGTGGCTGAAGGTGACTATAAGATTTTTTATTTTTCATATTTTTTTTTTTTGTTTTGCAGGTTCAGCTGGACTGTTTTGACTACGTCGTAGATTCGTTGGATTACTGCGATGACCTGTTTTGTTTTGTTTAATAAAATGGTGAAAGAGGATTGTGTGGGGAAGTCCTTATTTCAATAAAAAAATATTTTATTATGTGTCTGTGTTTTCTTTAATACTTTAATAGCGCCTTAGTAATGGCAGTAGTCTTATTGACAGCGTCCATTACTAAGGTGGGGCTTGGTGCTTGCCAGTAAAAAGCTGCAACTAACCCCCCATTATTACCCTGGTACCCACTGCCATCAGGGGTGCTGGGAAGAGCTGGGTACGATCCAGTACCCGTGTATCTGCAGTGATGGTCGGACACTGGGGCGGCCGCAGGCTGGTATTATGAGGCAGGAAACGGCCAAAAACCGTGGCCCTTCTCACCCTAGTAAAGCTCGGCTGCTGCTGCTATTTTGTTGTATCTGGCTGGTTATGAAAAATGGGGGGACGCCACCTCGTTTTTAAAAAAAATTAAAAATAAATGAAGTAAACGACATTGTATCCTCCCCATTTTCATAACCAGCCAGATACAACATAGCAGCAGGCAACATTACCAGTGGGGGAAGGGTCACTGTTTTTGGCCTTTCCCAGCCCCATAATACCAGCCTGCAGCCGCCCTAGTGTCCGCTCTTTGCTACAGATGGTCGGGTACTGGATCTTACCCGGCTCTTACCAGCACCCCTAGAGGCGGGAGGGGGGACCGGGGTAATAATGAGGGTTAGTTGTAGCCTTTTTACTGGCTAACACTAAGCCCCACCTTAGTAATGGACGCTGTCAATCAGACTACTGCCATTACCAAGGCGCTAATAAAGTATTAAAAAACAGAGACACATAAGAAAATATTTTTTATTGAAATAAGAACTCCCCCACACAATCCTCTTTGACCGTTTTATTTAAAAAAAACGTAGATCATCGCAGTAGTCCAATGAATCTACGACGTAGTCCAAACAGTCCAGCGGAACCTGCAAAACCCAAAAAAATAAGGTTAGTAATGTGAAGAGTAAAAAAACTTCTCACCTCCAGCGACTTCTGTCTTCTGCTCTGCGGTGCAATAGAAACTAGATGTCCATGAAAAATAATTCCCCTTCATGTAACTCTGCTACCTGTCAGCTGAAAAGTCATCCACCACAGGGAAAAATGTTTCCCTATCATGTCTGACTCCCAGGTGTTTCTTTGTGGTACTCCACCATGGGGAAACATTTTTCGCTTTGGCAGATAGTGTTTCCATTGACAGGTAGCAGAGTTACACAACAGGAAAAAAAAATCCCCATCATGTAACTCTGCTACCTGTCAAATGAAAAGTCATCCACCACAGGGTCTCCCTTTTGACTTTCATTCTTCTCAGCCTTTAGGTTTGTCCTGCAGCTGCTGCTGCCGTGATGAGCAAATGTTATACCCAAGATAGGAAAAGTAACACAAAGATGACATAACCGGATCCATAATATCTGTGATATCCAGACAGTCTAGAGATCCGCAGTGAGAATGTGCGCGTGTTATTTGAAGAAGGATCTTGCCGTGATTTGATGTGCTTATGCGGGATATTGGGCGTGATTAGGGGGCGTGGCTTAAAATGACCCTCTTTTCCGAATTCAGAGGTTGGGAGGTATGCTATATGTACTAAATTCCCAGTATCCTGTCCTTACTGTATGTCCCATATTCCCTTTATACTGACCTCACTGTATGTAGTATATGCTCTGTATATTGTATTGTCTGTATTTTTTATATTCTCTGTATATTGTCCTCACTTTATGTCCTATATTCCCTGTATACTGTCCTCATTATATGTACTATATTCCCTGTATACTGTCCACAATATGTACTATATTCCCAATAACCTGTCCTCACTGTATGTCCTATATTCTCTGTATATTGTCCTCACTGTATGTCCTATATTCTCTGTATATTGTCCTCACTGTATGTCCTATATTCCCATTATACTAGCCTCATTGTATGTCCTATATTCCCTGTATACTGTTCGGCCTCATTTACACGAGCGTGATTTACGTGCGTGCGACGCGCGTGCTTTTCACGCATGTCGTACGCACCTATATGAATCTATGGGCAGTGCAGACAGTCCGTGATTTTTGCGCAGCGTGAGTGCGTTGCGTAAAACTCCCGGGATGTCCTATATTCGTGCGTTGTTCGCGCATCATGTACCCATTGAAGTCAATGGGTGTGTGAAAACCACGCATGTCACACGGAAGCACTTTCGTGCGAACAGCGTGATACGCGCAACAGCTGTCAAACTCTGAATGTAAACAGAAAAGCACCACATGCTTTTCTGTTTACAAACATCCAAACGGAGTGTCATAATGATGGCGGCTACGCGAAAATTACGCAGCCGCGCATCATACGCTGATAACACATAGAGCCTTCTTTTTTTTTATTCTATCGATTGAGCTGTGTGAGGGCTTGTTTTTTGTGGAACGAGCTGTAGTCACTTTTTATCAAAAAATTTGTGAGAGATGATGTGACCAAAAAACTTTGATTCTGGCGGTTTAAATGTATTTATTTTTATGGCGTTCACCGTTCGGGTTAAATAATGTTATATTGTAATAGATCAGACTTTTACGCATGCGGCGATACCAATGTTTTATTATATATTTTTTTACCATGCATAAAAAAAACCCTTTGTTTTATATTAGTCCCCAAAGGCTGGGTTCACACGACCTATTTTCAGGCGTAAACGAGGCGTATTATGCCTCGATTTACGCCTGAAAATAGGGCTACAATACGTCGGCAAACATCTGCCCATTCATTTCAAAGGGTTTGTCGACGTACTGTGCAGACGACCTGTCATTTACGAATCGTCGTTTGACAGCTGTCAAACGACGACGCGTAAATTGACTGCTTCGGCAAAGAAGTGCAGGGCACTTCTTTGCAGCGTAATTTGAGCCGTTCTTCATTTAAGTCAATGATAGCAGCTCAAGATTTACAAGCGTCAGACGCCTCGCATAATGCGAGGAGCTTTTACGTCTGAAACGAGGCAGCTGTTTTCTCCTGAAAACAGTCTGTCTTTTCAGACGTAAAAGGCACTTCTCGTGTGCACATACCCTTAGGGGACTTGAACCAGCAATCGTTGCATCGCTTGCATGATACTACTGAACTACTAATATATTGAAATATATCGTGATTCTGCCAGACTCGTACTAAGCCCTGCCGGAGGCAAGGCTTAACCCCTTAAGGACGCAGCCTAGTTTTGGCCTTAAGGCTCAGAGCCCATTTTTCAAATCTGACATATTTCACTTTATGTGGTAATAACGTGGGAATGCTTAAACCTACCCAAGCGATTCTGAGATTGTTTTCTCGTGACACATTGGGCTTCATGTTCGTGGTAAAATTTGGTCGATATATTCAGTGTTTATTGGTGAAAAATTGAACAATTTAGAGAACATTTTGAAAAAATTGCATTTTTCAGAATTTAAATGCATCTGCTTGTAAAACAGACGGTTATACCACCCACAATAGTCACTAGTTCACATTTCCCATATGTCTACTTTAGATTGGCATCGTTTTTTGAACATTCTTTTATTTTTCTTGGACGTTACAAGGCTTAGAACATAAACAGCAATTTCTCATATTTTTAAGAAAATGTCAAATGCCTTTTATTTAAGGTACCTGTTCAGTTCTGAAGTGGCTTTGAGGGGCCTATGTATTAGAAACCCTGATAAAACACCCCATTTTAAAAACTAGACCCCTCAAAGTATTCAAAACAGCATTTAGAAAGTTTTTTAACCCTTCAGGCATTTCACAGGAATTAAAGCAAAGTGGAGGTGAACTTTGCAAATTTCATTTTTCTTGCGGAATTTCAATTTTATTCATTTTTTTTTCTGTAACACAGAAGGTTTTACCAGAGAAACACTACTAAATATGTATTGTCCAGATTCTGCAGTTTTTATAAATGTCCCACATGTGGCCCTACTACGCTCGTGGACTAAAACACAAGCCCTAGAAGCAAAGAAGCACCTAGTGCATTTTGAGTCCTCTTTTTTATTAGAATATATTTTAGGCAGCATGCCAGGTTTGAAGAGGTGTTGAGGTGCCAAAACAGTAGGAATCCCCCAATAGTGACCCCATTTTGGAAACTACACCCCTCAAGGAATTCATTTATGGTTGTTGTTAGCATTTTGAGCACACAGTTTTTTCACAGCACCTATTTCAATTGGGCTGTGACATTTTAAAAAATGTCATTTTTTCCAATAAGATGTAATTTTTTAGCAAAATTTCTTATTTTCACAGGGAACAAAATGCTCAATTTTGTTGCCCAATTTTTCCTGAGTGCAGCAATACCCCATTTGTGGCAATAAACTGCCGTTTGGGCCCATGGGAGGCCTCAGAAGGGAAGGAGCGCTGTGTGTTCTTTGGAGTCCAGATTTTGCTGGATTGGTTTTCGGCTGACATGTCGCATTTGCAGAGCCCCAGAGATATCAAAGCAATGGAAACCCACCAGAAGTGACCCCATTTTGGAAACTACACCCCTCAAGGAATTCATTTATGGGTAATGTGACCATTTAGACCCCATAGTTTCTTCACAGAACTTATTTGAATTGGGCTGGGAATGAAAACAAAATTATTTTTTTCAAATAATATGTAGTTTTGGCTGAAAATTTCTTATTTTCACAAGAAACAAAATACCCCATTCTGTTGCGCAATTTGTTCTGAGGGCCGCAATACCCCATTTGTTGTGATAAACTGCCGTTTGGGCCCATGGGAGGGCTCAGAAGGAAAGGGCCACCATTTGGCCTACTGGGGATTTTCTAGTGCGAAGTCATGTATGCAGAAGCACCTGAGGTACCAGTACAGTTGAAACCCGCAAGAAGTGACCCCGTTTTAAAAACTACACCCTTAAGGCATTCATCTAGAGGTGTAGTGAGCATTTTGACCGGAGACCTACACCCCATAAACTGTAATGTGGGTTCTCCCGGGTATGGCAATACCCTACATGTGGCTGTTATCAGCTGCCTGGGCACACAGCAGGGCTCAGAGGGGAAAGACGAGGGGAGATAAGCTGTGCGGAGTGCATCAGGGTAAGTAAAATTGGGTTAAATTATAAACCAAGGGATGTATGATAAATTTTAAAACACTCTTTCATACAGAGCTCTGGTTATTCGGGACACGTGTCACATTGATATATTGTGTCATCCCTTATCGCCCTCTTATAGCAGACTTTGCACCTCTTTTGACTTTTTCCCTTCTTGCCAGTTTGGGGAACTTCCCCTGGAAAATGTTGCCGCCCTGGTACGATGCGTGTGGCCCCGCTTCCAGAAGTACTGGGTGCCCCCCTTCTTGGTCCCTAAAGATTAGGTTCTTGATAATCACCTCTTGAAATTCCAGGAAAGTTCCCGTCTGGCCTGCACATCGACGTAGCACGTACGCATTGTACAAAGCCATCTGTATGATGTGCACGGCCAGCTTCTTATACCACACCGCATGGCGCTGTAGGGCTTCAGGGCTTGATCTTACAAGTCCATCCCTCCCATGTACCTATTGTAGTCCAGGATGCAGTCTGGTTTGGGGGTGGCCTTTCCTTCATATATCCTAAACCTGTAGGTATACCCTGATGCACTCGCACAGCTTATACATCTTCACGCCATACCTTGCCCTCTTACCCGGCAGGTACTGGCGGAATTGAACCCTCCCTTTAAAATGTACCAGGGACTCATCAATAGAAATACACTTTTCGGGGGTGTATGCTGGGGAAAACCGGGCACTGGAACGGTCTAATAGGGGTCTCCGTTTATACAAACGGTCAAAACTGGGGTCATCTCAGGGTGGGCACGGCTCATTATCAGTATAATGTAAGAAGCGAAGTATTGCCTCATTTATTTATTTTTTTAGGTTCCAGTTCAGTTCTGAAGTTGCTTTGAGGGGCCCATATATTAGAAACCCCTATGAAATACCCCATTTTAGAAACTAGACCCCTCAAAGTATTCACAACAGCATTTAGAAAGTTTATGAACCCTTTAGGTGTTTCACAAAAATTTAGAGCAAAGGAGAGGTGAAATTTACATTTATTTTTTTTGTCAGAAAATCCTCTTTATACCATTTTTTTTATAACACAAAAGGATTTATCAGTGAAACGCAAATTAATACGTATTGCCCAGATTCTGCAGTTTTGAGAAATATCCCACATGTGGCCCTCGGGCGGTAATGGACTGAAGCACCGGCCTCCGAAGCAAAGGAGCACCTAGTGGATTTTGAGGCCTCTTTTTTATTAGGCACCATGTCCGGTTTGAAGAGGTCTTGTGGTGCCAAAACATTGGGAACCCCCCAAAAGTGACCCCAATTTGGAAACTAGACCCCTTGAGGAATCCATTGTAGTTTTCTTGGGGTGCATTCGGCTTTTTGATCAGTTTTTATTCTATTTTTAGGTGGCGTGGTGACTAAAAAACAGCAATTGTACTATTGTTTTTTTATTCTATTTTCTTTACAGCGTTCACCGTGCGCTATAAATGACACATTCACTTTATTCTGCGTGGCGATACGATTACGGCGATACCAGATGTTTATAGTTTTTTTTTATGTCTTATGGCGTTTGCACAATAAAATACGTTTTGTAAACAATCATTCACTTTTTGTGTTACCTTATTCTAAGAGCCAGAACGTTTTTATTTTTCAAACAATAAAGCCGTGCGAGGACTTATTTTTTGCGTAACGAACTGTCGTTTCGATCAGCACCATTTTTAGGTACATGCGACTTTTTGATCTCTTTTTATTCCATTTTTTGGGAGGTGAAGTGACCAAAGAATTGTGATTGTGGTACGGTTTATTATTATTTTATTTTACGGCGTTCATCGTGCGGGATAAATAACGAAATAGTTTTGTAGTTCAGGCCGTTAAGGACGCGGCGATACCAATTATGTATAGTTTATTTGTTTGTTTATATATTTTTATTAATAATAAAGGACTGATAAGGGAAAAGGGGGGATTTTTACTTTTATTACTTTTAAATCTTTTATTTTCTTATTTTTACACATCTTTTTTTAACTTTTTTTTTTACTTTATTACTTTGTCCCACTAGGGGACTTGAGGGCAGGAGGCCCTGATCGCAATTCTAATACACTGCACTACATGCGTAGTGCAGTGTATTAGAACTGTCAGCTACTCACTGACAGCAAGCATAGTGGGTCCTGACGTTGTCAGGACCCACTAGGCTTCCATCTATGGCATAGCCGGACGCCATTGTTTGGTGTCCGGTTGCCATAGTCACCATCGCCGGCCGCTATCGCGTAGCAGGCCGGCGATGGCAGCTTAACCCCTAAAAAGCCGCGATCTCTATAGAACGCGGCTTTTAAGGGGTTAATCGGCGGGGACACAGCGATCGGTCCCCGCTGTAGGAGCTATGACAGCTGCTGAACAAGACAGCAGAGTCACAGCTCCTGTATGTGTCGGGAGGACGGCCGAAACGGCCGTTACTCCCGTGACGTACTATTACGTCATGGAGCGCGAACGATACAGCTGCCATGACATAATAGTACGTCAAGGAGCGGGAAGGGGTTAATAGGAGTGCAGAGATGGCAGACCAGGGGCTCATCATTAGGCCCCCAGGTTGCTATGCCAATCATCCGCAGCCAGTGATCACGTCGTTGGGTTGGGCGATGGACTATTAGAGGGGGTCACCCCTCTTCTTAACACCTTAGATGCCACAGTCGCTATTGTGAGCCCAGAGCTAAGCAGAGCTGGGCAGAGGGCGGTCATGATGGTTCTGGGCCTGCAAGGGGTCAACTAGAGGGATATTGTGATTTATAGATTGGTGGGTGGGTTTAAGTAAGGAACGTTACTATTGGACTGCGGGTATTGGGGTTGGAGTTAGGGGATATATATAGGTGGTAGGTAGGGAAGCTATTTTATGGCTTGAAATTTGTGAGGAGAAGGTGTGTGCAGCCAGTGTCAGGGTACCTATAAGTTTTTGTGTCCGTTTAGGGCCTAGACTAGAGATGGAGAGCTTAGAGCAGTTGCTGGAGAAGATTAGGTTACAGGCAGTGGAAAAGGGGCTAGGGTGGGTGCAGGAGCAGTTAGGGGCCTTTGTGGGGTCTCTTTTAGGGTGTCCCCCCCCCCCCCAGGGCTCTGCGTTCCAGGCTGCCTGAGCGCCTCAGCCCTACATCGTCGCTTCCTCGGAGCAGACGGAGGAGTGTGACCCCCCTTACCTGCTGTGGAGGTTCCCGGAGGACGGGAGCAGTGGCATGGACGGTCCGAGGCCAGTGGGAGAGATGGCGGCAGTTTGCGGGTGAGGGCAGCAGGGAGGAGCGTTCGGGCCCCTGCCGTCCGGAGCAGCTTGCGGCGAGCCATCGGCCCGTGTGACCGCAGCCGAATGAAGAGGCCGATAGTGCAACATGGGCTCTGTCGGCAGGAAAGGCTTCCTTCATTGTCGGTTCAGCTCACCTGGCAGGCTCACCTGGAGAGCCCATCTGGAGCTTGGCCAGGGGACCGGAGGCAGGCCAGGATGGTGCAGCTGTCGGGGTGAGTGTTCTTGGCGCTCCTGCAGAGCCATCTGCTGGACGGGAGGCATGAGACAGTATTACACCTTGTAGTAAAGAAAACACTTAGTGAAAAAAAAAGTGCATGTCACTTCTTGAATCGTTTTTATAGCCGTTTTTCATTGTGTCAATAAAAAAACAGCTCCAAAAAATGCATCAAAAAACGTTTGATGCCTAAAAAGCAGCTGAAAATCGGGGGCTGTTTTCCCCTAAAAACATCCGTATTTTACAGCTGATTTTACTTTAGCGTGTGAACATACCCTCAGCGTAAACACTGTTGATTTTCTAAAACTGATTTAATTGCGTATTACAGTAGCAGCAGAGTGGATGAAATTTGAACAAATATGCTGAGAAACCGTTTATGTAATCCGCAGCCTGTCAATTTATGCTGCGGAATCGCTGCCCTTCTGTTTCGGGTTTTTCCCATTGAATTTAATGGGGGGTAAAACTCGCAACAAATAGGCAAATGTTGTGATTTTTGCAGTGGAAAAGTTGAGATTCCGCCTGTAAAAATCCCGAATCCGAAAAAATGTTTGTTTTTTTTCTAGCCGTATTTCCGCAGTGAAGATTCCAATCAAAAAACTGCACCACAATTCTGTGCAGTTTTTCTGGCGAAATTCCCTGCGGCTCCCATGGCGGATACTCTGTGTACTTTTACGTAGCGTATCCCCCTGTGTGTCCTTACCCTATACGTTACATACATCCACTATTCAGGAGGGGAGGCCTCGTAGCAATTCATTAATAATGTGAGAGGCCAATGTGGTTACTGTTGTGATACCGCCATATATAGGGAAACCGCCACTTATCTTCTATCAATCACATTATCTCACCCGTACAGTATGATGAAGACACTAACAGAACATTAAAACGTGGATATTGGGTGAATTTTTATTTTTTACAATTAACTCACTGACAGGAATAAAAAAGACCAAAAGCGCTGCCGTTTCAATGAAAACAAACAAATTAAGTAGCATCAGTAAAGTGTGGGTGCAAGCCCTAGGGTACAAACCACGATCCCTGCTATATACTATTCAAAAATAGGCAGCACTCCATAATAAATGTGAAAAAGTGTGGGTACTTTATTGCCCCATGTGCAACGTTTCAGCTCTGTCCTTATATATATATATATATATATATATATATATATATATGTGTGTGTAAAACATATAACAGCTTGTTACTGTATTAAAACAAGCACAAAAACCATCTTTGGTTTGATCCGAGCCTACACTTGTAGTTTACCTAGTGGTACAAACCAGTTGGCAGCTTCTGATTGGACGGTTTGAATAATCCCATCCTCAGAGCTCCTCTGCACCAGCCGTCTCCATAGAACTGCAGGTGTCAGTTGAGCGAATAATAGACAGCGAGAGACTTGAGATTTGTGTAAGACACGATGTTTAGGGATGGCCTTAGGTGTGTGCGACCTGTACGAGTGCACGGGGTGCTGCACCCTCCCAGCATGTAGGGGGCAACACTGGGCTTTGCCCCTATTCTGTCCTCTGCTCCTATTCTGTAATCTGCTCCTCGTTACACACACGGAGGAAACAAGAGCTGAGGAGCAAGAGCAGAGGAGGAAGCTCCGTCACAGCCCGTCCTGCAAGAAACCTGTGATCCTGTCAGCAAGGACAGATGTAAGTGTATATGTGTATATATGTCTCTATGTTAGTATATATATATATATATATATATATATATATATATATATATATTTATGCCTCTGTGTGTGTTTATATATGTGTGGGTATAGTCAGGGCCATCGTCAGCGACCGTTCGCCGGCAAGTGCCGGGGCCCACTACCCTTGCGGGGGCCCACTCGGCCGCCGGGTGCTGTCATCACGGCATCCCTGTCCAAATATGGACCGTAATGTTGGGAGGAGAGGAGTCCCAGGGGAGCTGTGTGGCACTCAGGGTTGCCAACCGTCCCTTAATTCATGGACAGTCCATGAAATGAGAGGACTTTTGGCTACTGTCCGGAATAAAAAGAATGCATCTGTGATTTGTATATTTTTTTGTTGTGCAAGGAGCTGCGTTTGTGCAAGTTGTATATGAGCCGGGTCACATGCACGCTGCGTGATGACCTCTCATGTAGCACATTGTCTTCCCAGCCTCCGCGCACCACGTCTGGTGTGTAGTACTAGAGGGGCCTCCTGCCCGCCAGAGAGGAGGAGGACAACGGAGAGGAGGAAATCCGACAGCAGAGAGAGAGCGGCTTGGCCAGGACCTGACAGGTGACACAGGAGAATCTATGCAGAGCAGGACGCTGGGCTGCCGTTACTTCAGCTTGTACTGCTGATATGTGAAGCCCCTGCCTGGTGCCTTGCTCTGTATCTAATTCACTGCCCAGCAGCTGTACAGGTCAGCAGCACCCGCCTCCTTCACGGTGTCTGCACCATTGACCTGTATAGCTGCTGCTGCCGCTGCTGCTAAAATGTCTCCTAAACCCTGTACAGCCCAGTACTCCCTTGATAGCCCCTTCAGTTCTTAATCTCCCTCTGTACACCCCTCCCCCCCCCAGCACTGGAGCACCACCCCGTGCTGAAGAAGTCCGAGGAGACAGAAGTTGCCGAAGGAGCAGACTACAGGAAGGAGAGAAGTGTCAGTGTGTCTAAAGACAAAGAGGTGACTGGAGTGTGCCTCTATGTATGTATGTATGTATGTAGTATAATGGCTCTATATGTGTGTATATGCAGTTTCTGTGTGTATGTAATATGTGTGCGTGTGTCGCTGCAGAATTTAGTATGTCCGTTAACGTTGGACATTATCTGAGAGAGGCTGGCCGGAGAGAGACCATGACACGCAGCTTCAGTGTTCAAACGATCTCTGCCCTAGGGGGCGGATCCATTTTTATTTATAGGAAAATGAGAGTAGGCGGTAACCTTATACTTGCAAACATAAACATTCTATATATGGTAATATCCCAAAACTCCACATATGGTATAATGACAGGAAAGGTGTAGGCTTTGGTTTCAGCCAATCATCTACAATATGATAATGACTCTGATTCAGCCAATAAGAATTATTTCAATGCATTATAATAATACTTCACCCTACAAACCCCAGGTGGCCTGAACCGTGTCCCATGGGAAGACACACATTTCAGATACACAAGTTAATTTGTGTCTACTTCTTATCTCACTAGAGAATGGAGACTGCAGATAAGTTTAAATTAATTAAACAGAGGCCTGAATCCAAGGCTGACCTATGGTAAACAGTCATTGTCCATTCGGCCAAGGCTATTTGATCTGCTCCTTACAAGAGTAATAAAACATTCAATTCAAGAACACATAACATAGAATTGCTTCAAGACATCTGCTGACATTTACTTTTTACTTATTAACCTCAAGATGGCTTCTTCAGGCCAAAAGATAGATTCCAATGATCCAAAATGGATGCCTACCATACAAGATGGAGTCCATGCAAAATGTTATCTCTTAACCCCTTAACGCACCAGGACGCACCGGTACATCCTGCATTGCTTTAAGGCACAGGGACGTACCGGTGCGTCCTGGCTAAAAACTGTCACCCTGTCAAATGACAAGGTGACAGAACTGTGCCGTCAACTGTTTATGACAGTTGACCGGCACAGTAAGTTGTACTGGCATATATCTGTATTACAATACTTTAGCCTGTGTACTGATAGTACACAGGCAGCTGTAATGGTGGGGGTAGGGAAACGGACAAGTGAGCCCTAATCTACCCGCCACTCTGTCCCTGCCTACTTGCAATGACCCGCCCTAGGCGACGGGGTACAACTGGGCGGCGGTCCCTACGCTCAGTAAGTGCACGAGACAAACAGACAAGGGTACACAAAGCTAAGGGAAATGGGTCAGTTGCCCACGGCAACACCATGAGCAACAAGAGTGGTGAACGAGCCGAGTCAAACCAGGAGTGCACGAGGTACCAAACGCAGAGCAGGAGAGTAGTCAGAAAGCCAGGGTCAGTATGGAGAAGGATCAAATAGTAGAAGCTGTAGCTGCGCCAGGAAACCACATGAGAAGAATCACAAGCAAAGGAGGAACAGGAAAGGCAGGTATAAATAGACAGAGGGCGGGAGCTAGCTCCGTCTGGCCAGGCAGCGATAGGCTCTCCCACTCCTAAGCCTGCCATCCTGAGTGGTGGAAGATGGAGTCAGTCTCAGAGACATAGACTCAGGTGCAGACTGATTACCTATGGGCGTATACACAGAAGTTGTGTCTGGCAGATCCTTTACAGCAGCTCTTAGGACATACCCAAGTATGCCCTAACAACAGGAAACATTGTAGGACAGCCCTGGGGTCCTTCAATGGACCCTGGGCTGTCTGCCCATATATGGTATGTCCCTCAATCACGTCACAAATTCCTGTGACGCGATCCAAGGGGCATCCCCGCTTCCCCCTTCTGAATGCTGCAGTCCGCTGGGATCGCAGCATTCACGGGAATAACGGCGGAAATGAGAGGTTTCTCTGATCTCTGTGGTTATAGAGCGGGGCTGCGGTTGTGTAATACAGCCATTGCCCTGCTCCTGACAACAAGTGCGCGTGCGGTCAGCATGAGGAGATGCGGCCGGCGCTGCACTAATGAGCTGCGGTGCAGGCACTGAGGACAGAACATGGGGGTGTTTTGCAGTGCGCCCGCCATGTTCTGTCTTCAGTGCCGCCGCTCATTAGTGCAGCGCCGGCCGCATCGCATCATCCTGACCCTGCGCACTTGTTATCAGGACTCAGGAGCGCGGCAATGACTGTATCACACAGCTGCAGCCCCGCTCTCATACATTCATGTATTACAATACTGAGCTGTGATACCGCACATCGAAATACATGAAATAACGGTATCGAACCGTTTGGGGATGCACAGTATAGAAACAGTATCGAAGTTTTGATGCATCGTGCATCCCTATGTGCAGTATGTATATGTGCATTGTGTTTATCTGTAGTGCATGGGCAGTATTTATGTATGTGTGCAGTATATATATGCAGTGTGTGTGCAGTATGTATGTGTGCAGTATGTATGTGTGCAGTGTGTGTATATGTAGCGTGTGGGCAGTATATATGTATGCAGTGTGGGCAGTATGTATTTATGTGTGCAGTGTGTGAATATGTAATATGTGTGTATAGGTATATATGCAGTGTTTAGATGAAGTGTGCAGTATATATGTGAGTAGATGTAGTGTATGTATATATGTATGTGTGCAGTATCAGTGGCGGATTTAGTAGACCATAGGCCCTGGGCTGTTCCACAAGCTTGGGCCCCCCTCTCCACCACCACCCTGCCATGTCATGTCTATATTAAACACCACCTTTCTGTGTGAGCATTGACAAATGGTTGTTACGATTCCCCTTGTAAAAGGGCTGTGTCCCTACAAACTGACAGTCTCCAACCATTGCAGACAGTATCACTCTGTGTAGGGACACATCCTCCTAACATTGGAAATGGTAACACGCATTTGTTTATTAGTCCTGGGTACACAAAGACTTTTTATAGAATACAAGGATTTCCTATAATGGACATGTCAGGGGAGGGGACAGATCTATAAATTCAATGACTCACAAGTGATGTCTTCTCCGATGAGAGTCGTTCTCATTTCTTCTCCATCTAACACAGACCGCTATGGCGACTTCTCCTGATGACTGCAGAGTTTCCTGATGAGAAATCTTTGCCCCTCGATTCTACAGCCATTTTCAGTCTATAGAACGCAAAAATTCAGAAACTAAACACCCTAAATTGTTTTATACTCGAGACCAAACTCCTAAGCAAATTAAGACCCCAGGCCCATACATTAATTCAGACCAATAAATTCAGTCCCCAAGGCGTAACTAAACTTTTAAAAATCTTTTGGCATGTAATAGTGATATGTCAGAAGTTTTGATCGATGGGGGTCCGAGCATTGAGACCCCCACCGATCACTAAAACAAAGCGGCAGAAGCGCCTGGGTGAGTAGGGTTCCACTTCATTTCTGATCGTCTTTCCTCGGAGTGGTGTACAGACACATAGGCTTTCTATTGAGTCCGTACACCGCTTGCTCGGCTATCAGAGGAAAGACGATGAGAAACAAAGTGGCTCCTCACTGATCGCTTCTGCTGCTTTGTTTTAGCGATCGGTGGGGTCTCAGTGCCCGGACCCCCACCGATCAGAACTTATGTCAATTTTTTTTAAAAAAAGTTTAGTTACCCTTTAAGCAGTCAGACACCCTCACCCTGTCAGTATAATAACTACAGAGGGCTCTACAGGGGAGATTATACTGCAAGGGGGGGGGATACTGAGCATCTGAGTGCTCTATGGGTGGGAAACAATTTCACACACAAAAATTTAGAAACTAAACGCCCTATATACAATTCACACTAACACCACACACACTACTATATATTCAAAGCACACACTACATACACCCACACACTATATAGACTGACATTATACACCGCACACACTATATAAACTGACATTATACACAGCACACGCTATATAGACTGACATTATACACAGCACACGCTATATAGACAGACATTATACACAGCACACGCTATATAGGCTGACATTATACACAGCACACGCTATATAGACTGACATTATACACAGCACACGCTATATAGACTGACATTATACACAGCACACTCTATATAGACTGACATCATACACAGCACACACTATATAGACTGACATTATACACAGCACACACTATATAGACTGACATTATACACAGCACACACTGTATGGACTGACATTATACACAGCACACACTATATAGATTGACATTATACACAGCACACACTGTATAGACTGACATTATACACATAGCACACACTGTATAGACTGACATTATACACATAGCACACACTATATAGACTGACATTATACACACAGCACACACTGTATAGACTGACATTAATCACACAGCACACACTGTGTAGACTGACATTATACACACAGCACACACTGTATAGACTGACATTATACACAGCACACACTGTATAGACTGACATTATACACATAGCACACACTATATAGACTGACATTATACACACAGCACACACTGTATAGACTGACATTATACACAGCACACACTGTATAGACTGACATTATACACAGCACACACTGTATAGACTGACATTATACACAGCACACACTATATAGACTGACATTATACACACAGCACACACTGTATAGACTGACATTATACACAGCACACACTGTATAGACTGACATTATACACACACACTGTATAGACTGACATTATACACACAGCACACACTGTATAGACTGACATTATACACACAGCACACACTGTATAGACTGACATTATACACACAGCACACACTGTATAGACTGACATTATACACAGCACACACTGTATAGACTGACATTATACACACACACACACACACACACTGTATAGACTGACATTATACACACAGCACACACTGTATAGACTGACATTATACACACAGCACACACTGTATAGACTGACATTATACACACAGCACACACTGTATAGACTGACATTATACACAGCACACACTGTATAGACTGACATTATACACACAGCACACACTGTATAGACTGACATTATACACAGCACACACTGTATAGACTGACATTATACACACAGCACACACTATATAGACTGACATTATACACAGCACACGCTGTATAGATTGACATTATACACAGCACACGCTATATAGACTGACATTATACACAGCACACGCTATATAGACTGACATTATACACAGCACACGCTATATAGGCTGACATTATACACAGCACACGCTATATAGACTGACATTATACACAGCACACGCTATATAGACTGACATTATACACAGCACACTATATAGACTGACATCATACACAGCACACACTATATAGACTGACATTATACACAGCACACACTATATAGACTGACATTATACACAGCACACACTGTATGGACTGACATTATACACAGCACACACTGTATAGACTGACATTATACACACAGCACACACTGTATAGACTGACATTATACACACAGCACACACTGTATAGACTGACATTATACACACAGCACACACTGTATAGACTGACATTATACACACAGCACACACTGTATAGACTGACATTATACACAGCACACACTGTATAGACTGACATTATACACAGCACACACTATATAGACTGACATTATACACACAGCACACACTATATAGACTGACATTATACACAGCACACATTATATAGACTGACATTATACACAGCACACACGATATAGACTGACATTATACACAGCACACACGATATAGACTTACAATATGTTCACTATACACACACACTTACCACAGCCTCTTCCTCTGCGGTGCTTGTGCTCGGATGCTGCCTCCAGGACCTTGATCATGTGACTGGGATGTCACCACAGGTCCTTCACCTCCTACTTGCAGTCTTGCTGTTATCAAGCAACTGCTGGAGGTTTAGACAGGTGGGACAGTGCACAGCAGCACAGAGGAGCTGACTGTCAGGGAGAGAGACTCCAGCACCTTCCCATCGCTCTCTCTGACAGTCTGCTCTCAACAGCTGATTTGCTGTGCCACCAGCTCCCTGTTCCCTGGCCGCAATTGAGTGCACATGCCCCCCTTCATCAGCAGGTGGGGCCGATGACCGAAACAAATACTTCCGGATAGTTCTTTTTTAACTGATGTGCGGTTTGGGCTGAACCGCCCACATCAGGATCCGCCTCTGTGCAGTATATATATATATGTGCAGTGTGTGTGCAGTATGTATGTGTGCAGTATGTATGTGTTCAGTGTGTGTGTATATGTAGCGTGTGGGCGGTATGTATGTATGTATGTGTGCAGTGTGTAGATGTAGTGTGTGCAGTATGTGTGCAATGTGTATGTTTTTAGTGCGTGTATATGTAGTGCGTAGCTATATCTCCAGTGATCCATGTCGCACTCTTTGTACATTGCACCGATCTTCCTAGAGCCGAGTACGTCTTGTCTGCAAGTTTTAGTGCCGCAGCCTTGAACTGAACAAGAAGTAAAAATGCAGAGTTCACCTGAACCTATTATTATAATCTTTAATTATTATCACTTTCTAATTCACAATTGGCATAGCTAACCTGCTTATATTCATGTTTTAAGTTCGAGAAACATGTTGTTCTCAATTTTCAAAAACAGTTCGTAAAAATTTCTGTTTGTCCATAATTTTGGGCCAACTTGTCCAGAAAAAAATAAATTGGTTGTGGGCAACCCTGGTAGCACTATCTACAGAGGGCACTAAATTTATCGGGGTACAAACTGGGGGCCTAACTTCTATATGGGGCAAAAACAGGTCCTAACGTCTATATGGGGGTACAAAGTGATGTTTTCTGCCATTTTACTGCTGTGAGTTCCCTGCAAAGGGGCCTATTAAGTCTTTGTTGCCCAAAGGCCCACATAAACCTGGAGCCGGCCCTGGGTATAGTTATCACTGTGTTATCTGTGGTGTTACATAGGACTGCAGGTAACATCTACTACATTATCTGTACTCAGAGAGTTATCACTGTGTGTTATCTGTGGTGTTACATAAGAAATTTGAGACGCCTACCTAAGACTCTGCAGGGCAAACAAGAAGGGGTGAGAGCAGGGCACAATCCAGCATCAACATATTGTGTGTCAAGTACAAGAACAAGAGAGATGTCCTTGTATTGACAACAATACATGGCCACACCAGTACCCAGGTATCTGTACCTGGTACCAGTACGGAGACCCCAAAACCAGACTGCATCCTGGACTACAATAGGTACATGGGAGGGATGGACTTGTCAGATCAAGTCCTGAAACCCTACAGCACCATGCGGTGTGGTATAAGAAGCTGTCCGGGCACCTCATACAGATGGCATCGTGTACATGCGTACGTGCTACGTCAATGTGCAGGCCAGACGGGAAATTTCCTGGAATTTCAAGAGGTGGTTATCAAGAAACTAATTTTTAGGGACCAAGAAGGGGGGCACCCAGTACTACTGGAAGCGACGCCACACGCATCGTACCAGGGCAACACTTTCCAGGAGAAGTTCCCCAAACTGGAAAGAAGGGCATAAGTCAAAAGAGGTGCAAAGTCTGCTATAAGAGGGGCATAATGGTGGACACAATATATCAATGTGACACGTGTCCTGAAAAACTAAGGCTCTGTATGAAAGAGTGTTTTAAAATGTATCATACATCCCTTGATTTTTAATCTAGCCCAGTTTTAATTACCCTGATGCACTCCGCACAGCTTATCCCCCCTCGTCTTTCCCATCTGAGCCCTGCTGCGTGCCCAGGCAGCTAACAGCCACATTGAGGGTATTGCCATACCCATGAGAACCCACATTACAGTTTATGGGGTGTATGTCTCCGGTAAAAATGCTCACTACACCACTAGATGAATGCCTTGTAGTTTTTTTACCTCAGGGCCTTCTGCAAACATGACTTTGCACCAGAAAATCCCCAGTAGACCAAATAGTGGTCCTTTCCTTCTGAGCCCTCCCATGGACCCAAATCACAGTTTATCACCACAAATGGGGTATTGCCGCACTCAGGACAAATTGGGCAACATAATAGGGAATTTTATTTATTTTGAAAATAAGAAATTTTCAGCCAAAACTACATATTATTGGAAAAAATGTATTTTGTTTTAATTCCCAGCCCAATTCAAATAAGTTCTGTGAATAAACGATGGGGTCTAAATGGTCACATTACCCATAAATGAATTCCTTGAGGGGTGTAGTTTCCAAAATGGGGTCACTTCTGGTGGGTTTCCATTGCTTTGATACCTCTGGGGCTCTGCAAATGCGACAAGGCACCTGAAAACAAATCCAACAAAGTCTGGACTCCAACAAACACATAGCGCTCCTTTCCTCCTGAGCCCTCCCATGGGCCCAAACGGCAATTTACCCCCACAAATGGGGTATTGCCGCACTAAGGACAAATTGGGCAACAAAATGGGGTGTTCCCTAAGAAAATAAGAAATTTCGATCACAAATGAAATCTTATTGGAAAAAATTTAATTTTTTTAATTTCACAGCTCAATTCAAATAGATGCTGTGACAAAACTTTGGGGTCAAAATGATAACCACAAATATAAATGAATTCCTTGAGGGGTGCAGTTTCCAAAATGGGGTCACTATTGGGGGATTCCTACTGTTTTGGCACCTCAACACCTCTTCAAACCTGGCATGCTGCCTAAAATATATTATAATAAAAAAGAGGCCTCAAAATGCACTAGGTGCTTATTTGCTTCTAGGGCTTGTGTTTTAGTCCATGAGCACACTAGAGCCACATTTCGGACATTTCTAAAAACGACAGAAACTGGACAATACATATATAGTAGTATTTGTCTGGTAAAACCTTATGTTTAACAGAAAAAAAAATTGAATAAAATTGAAATTCCGCAAGAAAAATGAAATTTGCAAAGTTCACCTCCACTTTGCTTTAATTCCTGTGAAATGCCTGAAGGGTTAAAAAACTTTCTAAATGCTGTTTTGAATACTTTGAGGGGTCCAGTTTTTAAAATGGTGTGCTTTATGGGGGTTTCTAATACATAGGCACCTCAAAGCTACTTCAGAACTGAACAGGTACCTTAAAAAAAAAGGCTTTTGAAATTTTCTTAAAAAGATGAGAAATTTATGTTTTTGTTCTAAGCCTTGTAACGTCCAAGAAAAATAAAAGAATGTTCAAAAACCTATGCCAGTCTAAAGTAGACATATGGGAAATGTGAACTAGTAACTATTTTGGGTGGTATAACCGTCTGTTTTACAAGCAGATGCATTTAAATTCTGAAAAATGCTATTTTTTCAAAATTTTCTCTAAATTTTGCAATTTTTCACCAATAAGCACTGAATATATCGACCAAATTTTACCACAAACATGAACCCCAATGTGTCACGAGAAAACAATCTGAGAATCGCTTGGATAGGTTTAAGCATTCCGACGTTATTACCACATAAAGTGAAATATGTCAGATTTGAAAAATGGGCTCTGAGCCTTAAGGCCAAAACCAAAACTAGGCTGCGTCCTTAAGGGGTTAAAACGGCAAAAGCACAGTTTTTTGGTTACCTTGGCTCGATCAAAAAATTTCATAAAAAGTGCTCAAAAAGTTGTAGGTAACAAAAAATGGTACCAATAAAAACAACCGCTCGTCCCGCAAAAAATAAGCCCTCACACCACTCTATGGACGGAAAAATAAAAAAGTTATGGCTCTTGGAAAGCGGGGAGGGAAAAACGAAAAAGCAAAAGCAAAAATGGATCAGTCCGGAAAGGGTTAATTACTTTCTAATGAAAAACCATTTATGAACACATGTGGGGTATAGCCATACTCGGAAGAAATTGCTTTACAAATGTTGAGGTTCTTTTTCCTCCTTTGTGAAATTGAAAAATTTCAACATTTTAGTGGAAGAAATGTTGATATTCATTTTCACATCCTAATTCTAATAAATCTTGCAAAAGACTTTTGGAGTCTAAATGCCCACTAACAGAAAAAATGGGACATAAAGATCATCAAAACCACAAAAAAGGCCATACTCACTAGGTAGGTGGGTGGGTGAAAACCCGTTCCCATCAGGACGCAGACGGGTCAAAGAATGCTGCAGAAGGAGTGTGCATTAAGTAGTGATAGCCACTCCCACTAGTCTTGAGGGGAGTGGCGGACTAAGTGCTCAAAGGTGTGCGATAAATGAGTGTCAGTGTAGTGCTAGGGTGTGAATGGATGGTAAAAAATAAATATGTATGTATGAAAGTGTGTAATAATGTAATAAAAATAAATAAATAAATGTGATGAATAGGGGTCAGTGCTGTGAATAGTACATGGGGTGTCAGTACTATGTGTAATACGTGGAGGGATAATGTGCTGGTCGTCAGGCATGGCGTATCTTGCCGAATAACAGCCTATTTGTAACGCCGCTAGTGTTAGCTAAAGCGGGCTGCTCTGCATTCCAAACCAAACGCCAGCACATCATGCCCTCCCAGCATATAAGACCCGGCTGCGTCCTGAAAAAAAGTGTAGTATACGTAGTAAGAAATATCCATGAAACATGGGGTATTAGTTGTTATTTTGGCCAAAATACGCAAAGCTCGCAACCCAACGTCAAGGGTCCCCAGTGCCTTGCGAGTCCCTAACCAGAACTTTTCGTTCCTAATTTAAAAACACAAACAGAAAAAATGGGACATAAAGATCATCAAAACCACAAAAAAGGCCATACTCACTAGGTAGGTGGGTGGGTGAAAACCCGTTCCCATCAGGACGCAGACGGGTCAAAGAATGCTGCAGAAGGAGTGTGCATTAAGTAGTGATAGCCACTCCCACTAGTCTTGAGGGGAGTGGCGGACTAAGTGCTCAAAGGTGTGCGATAAATGAGTGTCAGTGTAGTGCTAGGGTGTGAATGGATGGTAAAAAATAAATATGTATGTATGAAAGTGTGTAATAATGTAATAAAAATAAATAAATAAATGTGATGAATAGGGGTCAGTGCTGTGAATAGTACATGGGGTGTCAGTACTATGTGTAATACGTGGAGGGATAATGTGCTGGTCGTCAGGCATGGCGTATCTTGCCGAATAACAGCCTATTTGTAACGCCGCTAGTGTTAGCTAAAGCGGGCTGCTCTGCATTCCAAACCAAACGCCAGCACATCATGCCCTCCCAGCATATAAGACCCGGCTGCGTCCTGAAAAAAAGTGTAGTATACGTAGTAAGAAATATCCATGAAACATGGGGTATTAGTTGTTATTTTGGCCAAAATACGCAAAGCTCGCAACCCAACGTCAAGGGTCCCCAGTGCCTTGCGAGTCCCTAACCAGAACTTTTCGTTCCTAATTTAAAAACACAAACAGAAAAAATGGGACATAAAGATCATCAAAACCACAAAAAAGGCCATACTCACTAGGTAGGTGGGTGGGTGAAAACCCGTTCCCATCAGGACGCAGACGGGTCAAAGAATGCTGCAGAAGGAGTGTGCATTAAGTAGTGATAGCCACTCCCACTAGTCTTGAGGGGAGTGGCGGACTAAGTGCTCAAAGGTGTGCGATAAATGAGTGTCAGTGTAGTGCTAGGGTGTGAATGGATGGTAAAAAATAAATATGTATGTATGAAAGTGTGTAATAATGTAATAAAAATAAATAAATAAATGTGATGAATAGGGGTCAGTGCTGTGAATAGTACATGGGGTGTCAGTACTATGTGTAATACGTGGAGGGATAATGTGCTGGTCGTCAGGCATGGCGTATCTTGCCGAATAACAGCCTATTTGTAACGCCGCTAGTGTTAGCTAAAGCGGGCTGCTCTGCATTCCAAACCAAACGCCAGCACATCATGCCCTCCCAGCATATAAGACCCGGCTGCGTCCTGAAAAAAAGTGTAGTATACGTAGTAAGAAATATCCATGAAACATGGGGTATTAGTTGTTATTTTGGCCAAAATACGCAAAGCTCGCAACCCAACGTCAAGGGTCCCCAGTGCCTTGCGAGTCCCTAACCAGAACTTTTCGTTCCTAATTTAAAAACACAAACAGAAAAAATGGGACATAAAGATCATCAAAACCACAAAAAAGGCCATACTCACTAGGTAGGTGGGTGGGTGAAAACCCGTTCCCATCAGGACGCAGACGGGTCAAAGAATGCTGCAGAAGGAGTGTGCATTAAGTAGTGATAGCCACTCCCACTAGTCTTGAGGGGAGTGGCGGACTAAGTGCTCAAAGGTGTGCGATAAATGAGTGTCAGTGTAGTGCTAGGGTGTGAATGGATGGTAAAAAATAAATATGTATGTATGAAAGTGTGTAATAATGTAATAAAAATAAATAAATAAATGTGATGAATAGGGGTCAGTGCTGTGAATAGTACATGGGGTGTCAGTACTATGTGTAATACGTGGAGGGATAATGTGCTGGTCGTCAGGCATGGCGTATCTTGCCGAATAACAGCCTATTTGTAACGCCGCTAGTGTTAGCTAAAGCGGGCTGCTCTGCATTCCAAACCAAACGCCAGCACATCATGCCCTCCCAGCATATAAGACCCGGCTGCGTCCTGAAAAAAAGTGTAGTATACGTAGTAAGAAATATCCATGAAACATGGGGTATTAGTTGTTATTTTGGCCAAAATACGCAAAGCTCGCAACCCAACGTCAAGGGTCCCCAGTGCCTTGCGAGTCCCTAACCAGAACTTTTCGTTCCTAATTTAAAAACACAAACAGAAAAAATGGGACATAAAGATCATCAAAACCACAAAAAAGGCCATACTCACTAGGTAGGTGGGTGGGTGGGTGAAAACCCGTTCCCATCAGGACGCAGACGGGTCAAAGAATGCTGCAGAAGGAGTGTGCATTAAGTAGTGATAGCCACTCCCACTAGTCTTGAGGGGAGTGGCGGACTAAGTGCTCAAAGGTGTGCGATAAATGAGTGTCAGTGTAGTGCTAGGGTGTGAATGGATGGTAAAAAATAAATATGTATGTATGAAAGTGTGTAATAATGTAATAAAAATAAATAAATAAATGTGATGAATAGGGGTCAGTGCTGTGAATAGTACATGGGGTGTCAGTACTATGTGTAATACGTGGAGGGATAATGTGCTGGTCGTCAGGCATGGCGTATCTTGCCGAATAACAGCCTATTTGTAACGCCGCTAGTGTTAGCTAAAGCGGGCTGCTCTGCATTCCAAACCAAATGCCCACTATATCCCTAGATAGATTCTTTAAGTGGTGTAATTTCCAAAATGGGGGTCACTTTTGGGGGGTTTCCACTGTTTTGACCTCTCAGAGGCTTTGCAAATGCGACATGGCACCCAAAAACCATTTCAGCTAAATTTGAGCTCCAAAAGCCAAATACCGCTCCTTCCCTTCTAAGCCCCGCTGTGGGTCCAAACAGCAGTTTACGTAAATATGCCATATGTGGTAATAATCAGGAGAAATTGTTTTACAAATGTTGGGGTGCATTTTCCCCTTTATTCCTTGTAAAAATTAAAAATGGCTACCTTTTTTCAGAAAAAAAGTAGATTTTTACCTTTACAGAATAATTCCAATGAATTCAGCAAAACAACCGTCAGGTCAAAATGCTAACTTTGCCCCTAGAAAAATGTATTGATGAGTGTAGTTTCCAAAATAGGGTCACTTTTGGGGGGTTTCCACTATTTTGTTCCCTCCAGTGCTTTGCAGACTCGACATGGCACTGAAAACTATTCTAGCAAAATCAGAAATCCAAAATCCAAATAGCGCTTCTTCCCTTCTGAGCCCTTCTGTGGTTCCAAACAGCAGTTTATTACCACATATGGGGTATTGCTATAATTGGGAGAAATTGCTTTACATATGTTGGGGTGTTTTTTTCAGAAAAAAAGTAGATTTTCATATTCACAAACTAATTCACATAAATTTAGCAAAAAACACTGTGGGTTCAAAATGCTAACTATACCCCTAGATAAATTCCCTGAGGAGTGTATTTTCCAAAATGGGGTAATTTTTGGGGGTCTTTATTGTTTTGGCCCCACAAGACCTCTTCAAACCTGACATGGTGCCTAAAATATATTCTAATCCAAAAGGAGGCCCCAAAATCCTCGGTGTTACTTTGCTGCTGAGGCCGGTGCTTCAGTCTATTGGCACACTAGGGCCACATATGGGATATTTCTAAAAACTGTAGAATCTGGGCATTAAATATTGAGTTGCATTTCTCGGGTAAAACTTTGTGGTACAGAAAAAAATGTATTACAAATGAATTTTGGCAATAAAAAAATTAAATTAGTAAATTTCACCTCTACTTTGCTTTAATTCCTGTGAAACGCCTAAAGGGTTAAAACAATTTCTGAATTCTATTTTGAATACTTTGAGGGGTGCAGTTTTCAAAATGGGGTGATTTATGGGGACTTTCTAATATATAAGGCCCTCAAAGCCACTTCAGATCTGAACTTGTCCTTGTAAAAATAGGCTTTTGAAATTTTCTTGAAAATATGAGAAATTGTGCTAAAGTTGTAAGTCTTGTAACGTCCTAGAAAAATAAAAGAATGTTCAAAAAACGATGCAAACATAAAGTAGACATATGGAAAATGTAAACTAGTAACTATGTTGTGTGGTATTACTATCTGTCTTTCAAGCAGATTGTAATGACAGGGATAGGGAAAGAGACAAGTGAGCCCTAATCTACCCGCCACTCAGTCCGTGCCTACTTGCAACGACCCACCCTAGGCGACGGGGTACAACTGGGCGACGGTCCCTACACTCAGTAAGTGCACGACAGAAAACCAGACAAGGAAACACAGAACAAAGGGAAACGGGGCAGTTGCCCACGGCAACACCGTGAGCAACAAGAGTAGTAAACGAGCCGGTCAAACCAAGAGAGTACGAGGTGCCAAACGCAGAGCAGGAGAGTAGTGAACAAGCCGAGTCAAACCAGGAGTGTACGAGGTACCAAACGCAGAGCAGAAGAGTAGTCAGTAAGCCAGGGTCAATACGAAGCAGGGACAAGTAGTTCAAGAAGCTGCAGCAGGGCCAGGAAACCAACAGAGAAGAATCACAAGCAAGGAGGAACAGGAAAGGCAGGTATAAATAGACAGAGGGCGGGAGCTAGCTCCGTCTGGCCAGCCTGTGATAGGCTCTCCCACTCCTAAGCCTGCCATCCTGAGTGGTGGAAGATGGAGTCAGTCTCACAGACATAGAAGCAGGTGCAGACTGATTACCTATGGCGTGGATACAGAAGCTGTGCCTGGCAGATCCTTAAGGGTATGTGCACACACACTAATTACGTCCGTAATTGACGGACGTATTTCGGCCGCAAGTCCCGGACCGAACACAGTGCAAGGAGCCGGGCTCCTAGCATCATACTTATGTATGACGCTAGGAGTCCCTGCCTTGCTGCAGGACAACTTTCCCGTAGTATAATCATGTTTACAGTACGGGACAGTTGCCTTCAGCGAGGCAGGGACTTCTAGCATCGTACATAAGTATGATGGTAGGAGCCCGGCTCCTTGCACTGTGTTCGGTCCGAGACTTGCGGCCGAAATACGTCTGTCAATTACGGACGTAATTAGTGTGTGTGCACATACCCTAACACAGATACATTCTAATTTTAAAAAATGCTAATTTTTGCACATTTTTTCCATCTTGGTGTTTTTTTTTATCAATAAATATTGTATTTATCGACCACATTTTTTCACTAACATAAAGTACAATATGTCACAAGAAAACAATCTCCGAATCACTTGGATAGGTAAAAACATTCCGAAGTTATTACCACATAAAGTGACACATGTCAGATTTGAAAAATCGTCTTCGTCCTGAAGGCCAACACAGGCTCAGTCCTGAATAGGTTAATCAACGGAAAAATAAAAAAATTATGGCTCTCAGAATTTGGCGACAAAATAAATTTTATTTTTTACACTTTGGTTTTTACTTGTAAAAGTAGTTTAAATATATTTAAAAAAACTCTATATAGTTGGTATCGCCATAATCGTATTGACTCGCAGAATAAAGTTAACATTTTGTTTTAATTGCACAGTGAATTCCGTAAAAACGAAGTGCAAAAAACAATGGAGGAATCGCTGTTTTTTTCACTTTCTACCCAACAAATATTTTTTTTTCCCATTTCCTAGTACATTAATGTGGCACAACAAATGATGCTAGGAAAAACGACAACCCGTCCCGCAAAAATCAAGCCCTCATAGGACTATATCGACGGAAAAATAAACCTTTTAAAGAATCTGTCTGTGTTTTTCCCCCCTTAACCCCTTAAGGACGCAGCCTTGTTTTGGCCTTAAAGGGAACCTGTCACCAGCATTTTAGCTATAAAGCCAGCAATACCTGGTGAAAGTGGGTGAAAAATCATTGTCATCTAAGCTATAAATATGTTCTAAGTAAGCTCTGTACCTTTAGTATTCCGTTTTTCAGTGGTCCCACGCCGTATTCAAATGAGCAGAAAAGAGTCAAATCTTCATCTGAAAAGAGTCAGGTTTTCATTCCTCCAGCATCTGAGTGGACTCCACCTCCTTCTTTTTGATTGACAGCTCCTTAGCCAGTCAGGGCCGGACAGGTGGTGGCAGTGGGCGTGGTTAAGAAGCTGCATCCCAGAGGGAAAAATAATTACCATAAAAGGCGGGAAAAGTTTAAACGACTATATTTACTGACAGAGGAGGACTTCAGGAAAGAAGAGAACAGGAATGAACTCTGGACAGCTGCGGCCATTGAGGGGTCAGGGGAGTTTAACAGGTAAGATGTTGATGACAGGATCCCTTTAAGGCTCAGAGCCCATTTTTGAAATCTACACATATTTCACTTTATGTGGTAATGACATCGAAATGCTTAAACCTATCCAAGCGATTCCAATAATATTTTCTCGTGACACATTGGGGTTTATGTTAATGGTAAAATTTGTTCGATATATTCAGTGTATATTTGTAAAAAATTGCAAAATTTAGATTTTTTTTTAAAAAAAATAGCATTTTTCTGAATTTAAATGCATCTGCTTGTAAAACAGATGGTTAAACCTCCCAAAATAGTTACTGGTTCACATTTTCCATATGTCTACTTTAGATTGGCATCGTTTTTTGAATATTTTTTTTTTTCTTGGACGTTACAAGGCTTAGAACATAAACAGCAATTTATCATATTTTTAAGAAAATTTCAAAAGCCTTTTTTTAAGGTACCTGTTCATTACTGAAGTGACTTTGAGGGGCCTATGTATTAGAAACCCCCATAAAACACCCCATTTTAAAAACTAGACTCCTCAAAGTATTCAAACCAGCCTTTAGAAAGTTTTTTAACCCTCTAGGAATTTCACAGGAATTAAAGCAACAGAGAGGTGAAATTTACAAATTTCAATTTTCTTGCTGAATTTCAATTTTATTTTATTTTTTTCTGTAACACAGAAGGTTTTACCAGAGAAATACTACTAAATATGTATTGTCCAGATTCTGAAGTTTTTAGAAATGTCCTACATGTGGCTCTAGTGTGCTCGTGGACTAAAATACAAGCCCCAGAATCAAAGAAGCACCTAGTGCATTTTGGGGCCTCTTTTTTATTAGAATATATTTTAGGCAGCATGCCAGGTTTGAAGAGGTGTTGTGGTGCCAAAACAGTAGGAATCCCCCAAAAGTGACCCCATTTTGGAAACTACACCCCTCAAGGAATTCATTTATGGTTGTTGTTACCATTTTGACCCCACAGTCTTTTCACAGCATGTATTTGAATTGGGCTGTGAAATTTAAAAAATGAATTTTTTTCCAATAAGATGTCATTTTTGATAAAATTTCTTATTTTTACAAGAAATAAAATACCCCATTTTGTTGCCCAATTTGTCCTGAGTGCGAGAATACTCCATTTGTGGTGATAAACTTCCGTTTGGGCCCATGGGAGGGCTCAGAAGGAAGGGAGCCCTCTGTGTTTGTTGTAGTCCAGATTTTGGTGGATTGGTTTTCGGGTGCCATGTCGCATTTGCAGAGCCCCAGAGGTATCAAAGCAATGGAAACCCACCAGAAGTGACCCCATTTTGGAAACTACACCCCTCAAGGAATTGATTTATGGTTCTTGTGAACATTTCGACCCCACAGTTTTTCCACTGCACGTATTTGAATTGGGCAGTGAAATTTAAAAAAAAAACATTTTTTCCAATAAGATGTCATTTTTTATCAAAATTTCTTATTTTCACAGGGAACAAAATACCCCATTTTGTTGCCAAATTTGTCCTGAGTGCGGCAATACCCCATTTGTGGTGATAAACTGCCCATGGGAGGGCTCAGAAGGAAAGGACCACCATTTGGCCTACCGGAGCTTTTCTGCTGCTAAGTCGTGTATGCAGAAGCCCCTGAGGTACCAGTACAGTTGAAACCCCTGAGAAGTGACCCCATTTTAAAAACTACACCCCTTAAGACATTCATCTAGAGGTGTAGTGATAATTTTGACCCCACAGGTATTGTGTAAAAGGTAATGTGCAGCAGATTGTGCAGTGTGAGATTTGCAATTTTCTATATATATGCCATTTCAGTGTCCAATATATTGTGCCCATGACTAAAAAAAGAGCAATTCTACTATTGTTTTTTTATTCTATTTTTTTTACAGTGTTCACCGTGCGCTATAAATGACATATTCACTTTATTCTGCGGGGCGATACGATTACGGCGATACCAGATGTTTATAGTTTTTTTTATGTCTTATGGCGTTTGCACAATAAAATACTTTTTGTAAAAAATCATTTACTTTTTGTGTTGTCTTATTCTAAGCGCCATAACTTTTTTATTTTTCCATCAGGAAAGCCGTGCAAGGACTTATTTTTTGCGTAACGAACTGTAGTTTCGATCAGCACCATTTGTAGGTACATGCGACTTTTTGATCTCTTTTTATTCAATTTTTTGGGAGGTGAAGTGACCAAACAATTGTGATTCTGGTACGGTTTATTATTATTTTCTTTTACGGCGTTCACCGCGCAGGATAAATAACAAAATAATTTTGTAGTTCAGGCCGTTACGGACGCGGCGATACCAATTATGTATAGTTTGTTTGTTTATATACTTCTATTAATAATAAAGGACTGATAAGGGAAAAAGGGGGATTTTTAGTTTTTATTACTATTAAAACTTTTATTTTCTTATTTTTACACAACTTTTTTTAACTGTTTTTTACTTTATTACTTTGTCCCACTAGGGGACTTGAGGGCAGGAGGCCCTGATCGCTATTCTAATACACTGCACTACATGCGTAGTGCAGTGTATTAGAGCTGTCAGCTACTCACTGACAGCAAGCATAGTGGGTCCTGACTTTGTCAGGACCCACTAGGCTTCCGTCGATGGCATAGCCGGACGCCATTGTTAGGTGTCCGGTTGCCATAGTCACCATCGCCGGCTGCTATCGTGTAGCAAGCCGGCGATGGAAGCTTAACCCCTAAAAAGCCACGATCGCTATTGAACGCAGCTTTTAAGGGGTTAATCAGCGGGGACACAGCGATCGGTCCCCGCTATAGGAGCTGCGGCAACTGCTGTACAAGACAGCAGCTGTCACAGCTTCTGCATGAGTCAGGAAGATGGACGAAATGACCGTTACTCCTGCGACGTAATAGTCCGTCGCTGAGCGCGAACGATACACTTAGCACAACGGATTATTACGCCACTGAGCGTTAAGGGGTTAACCACTTCCCACAAAATGATGTGTCAAATATGTCAGGGTGCGGGGGGGGGGGTGATGTATGGAGCGCTAACGGGCTGTGCGTGCTCCATACGCTCCAGGTGTCAGCTGTGTATTACAGATGGGACTAACGGCCAGGAACAATGATCGCTCTTTTCCTGGCTGTTTAATTTTATGTTATGGAAGACGTGGTAGGGATGCTAAGACGCATGGCTGCGGTCATTGCGGCACAATTTTACTGCACGGCCTAGCAGAATAATGCAACACATTTATTAAAATTATTTTGCCTCTTAATAAATGTGTCGCACTTTACTCCAAATTACTTTTTCTATTAGGACTGGCGTATAAAAGGCCATTGTTAATAAATTGCCCCCTTTCTGATTAGTATCAGTGACTCGTAAGTATCCGGATAGATTCTAGTTGTAGGATCACACGCTGCAGTAACATCTTTTCACAGACTTTGGCGTTATATAGAAATACATAGCATTTACCAGGAATGTATTCTCACACCTCCTTCTTCTTTTTCTTTTCCAGGTGTCTTATTTCCAAGTTTAGAGAATCAAGATGGTGACTGCTCCACAGGTCAGTTCACACGGATACCACATCGGAATCCGCGCCAAAAAAATGCCCAAAATCTCTTTCTCGGTTTCCGCCTCTGACCTCTCATTGAAATCAATCGCAGGCAGAAAAAAAATGTGGCACTGGTTAGAATCTTTTTTTGCATTTGATTCATTTATAGGACTTTGTGGCTGGCGTTGGAGCCGTTTAGGTATTGTGATTGTCATGAGGCAGTTGGCTAAAGGTATGTTTTTAGTCTTGTGTGAGGCTGATAAAGTGTAACTAAACTCTTAACATATCAAAGTGACATAGCAGAAGTTTTGATCAGTGGGGGTCTCAGCACTGAGACCCCCACCAACTGCTACAGCGAAGCGGCAGAAGTGCTTGGGTGAGTGCTGTGCCGCACGGTTTCTGATTGGCATTCCTTGGAAAGCTGAGCTAGCGTTGTACGGGCTAAATGGAAAGTCTGAGTCTGTACACAGTTTGCTCAACTTTCTGAGGGAAGACAACCAGAAACGAAGCAGTACATCGCTCACCCTGCAGCTTCGTTTTAGCAGTCGTGGGGGTCTCAGTGCTGATCAACATTTCTGTCACTATGACAGGTCAAAGTTTTTTGAAAGTTTAGTTACAATTTAAATGTTGATAAAATTCCTATAGAAAGTATTATGACTAAGTAAAGTAGGTGTGATAGAAATAATTCATACAGTTCTGGTAATAAAGTGATTTTGAGTTGGATTTCCCCGGTCAGATGCGGTTTGGTTGCTGTTTGCAGAAGAGTTTTCTTCTGGAGTTCTTGTTCTTGGAGGATATTCTTGAGGACATTTGGACGTTCTACCTCTGGCCATAGAGTAGTGTTTTTCATCTATTAAAGACGAGTGTGCAGCTTAAATGGGTTTTTCCATCTTAGACATTTGTGTATAGTGCCACACATCCCCTCTCCCCTTGTATATAGTGCCACACATCCCCCCTCCCCTTGTATATAGTGCTACACAGCAATTCACCCCTCCCCTTGTATATAGTGCTACACAGCAATCACCCCCCTGTATATTGCCACATAGCCCTACAAATCAAAACATTGTACTTACCTTGCCCCGTTCCCACGACGGACGGTGCGCTTCACTGTCTCCAGGCAGGACGCATGCGCATACCAGCGTGATGCAGTTACGTCATCACGGCGGCCTGCCCAAGGAGTCTTCCCAGCACCTTATAGGCTGCAGTCCTAACTTGGCCTGCAGCCTATAGTATTAATTTATATCTGCGTCCTGAGGACACAGATACAAGTGAATGTGGCTGTCTCTAGCATCGGGGCCCCCTCCGGTGCTAGGCGCCAACGGGCTTGAGGGAGCACGTGCAACCCAGCCAATAAATGTTATGGGCTTGGCAGCCATGGGCCCCCTGGGAGCATAGAGCCCTGGGCGGCTGCTCGAACCTTCCTAACGATGATCCGCCGCTGCCCCCCAACCCCGTTCTAGCTTTTTGTGCTCATGCTGCTTCCCAGCCACTTCCTGATTACATGGTCGGGAGTTACAGAAACAGCAGTGAGTGCCTCGAATTTCTACCTTCTATACACACATATATATATATATACACAGTGAAGGAAATAAGTATTTGATCCCTTGCTGATTTTGTAAGTTTGCCCACTGTCAAAGACATGTGTGTGTGTATATACATATATGTATATACATATATATATATATATATATATATATATATATATATTGATGTGCTCAGGACTTCACCCTAGGATCTCCCCTCACTAGTAATAAATGCCGTGCACCTGCATTTGGGATTTCAGATCCTTGCTGTATTTTTGGATTATTTATCAGTTTGTTTTCTATATTTTTACAAATAGTGCCAGAAACCCAACTATGGATTTTAGAGCCAGAGAACAGTCATGGCTGGTTAAAGAAGACTTAGAAACATTTAAAACGCAATTGGATCAACAATGCCTTGTGTGGGAAAAAGAAATTGAGAGCACAAAAACAAAGAAATTGATATGTAGTAATAATGTTTTTCAACAGAAGAAAATATATTGATGGAATCGGAGACAAAATGGTGAATCACTGAGTCTTTCCTCTTCTATGTGATCTTTGTCATCACAGAGCGATCACCATGATATGAAATTATGTAGTAGCATGAGTTCTACACGTGACTTACCAAGATGCAAAAGAAAACGGAACTAAAATCAGTCGTCCAACAGTCGGAGAAAAACGAATAAGGGATTGGAACAAAATCCAAGATATCACAAGAAGGTAATTAACATTTCTATGCAATTATCTATAAGTGACATCACACTGTTAGACAAAGTCTTGACCTTTTCTCCCACCTCCTGTTTTGATCTTTTGTCAGCAGTAAAAGATCTGCAATTTTTTTGCACAATCTTTGATCTTTAAGAAATGGCATTTTAAAGAGGAAGACTATTTATTTGTGACAGTTGAGGAACGAGAAACATTGCGAATATTTGAGAAACTCTTTCACCAAGAAGAGGCAATATCAGTAGGTAAGATTCATATCTGTATTAGAACCAAAACTACAAAATTCCCCCGTTGTCTATTTCCCCCATAGTACATCCTTTTTTGTCAAATTAGTCTCTGAAGATTAGCAAAACATTCCAAAGAAAATTAAGAATGACAATCTGACGAGTTCAAAGAGAGAGAGCGCGCTTGGAGAGGATTAAATCATGGCAAGATGTGGTAGTAAAACCTGCCGATAAAGGCAGAAATGTGGTATTTTGGCCACGCCAGATATATATTTATGAAGCAAATCGCCAATTAAAAAAACTCCACTTTTTAAATAATGATATCACGGAGGCGGAGGTTGCTTTAGCAATCTCTAAGCTACCCAATAATAAAACGCCGGGTCCTGACGGCCTATCGGTTGAATTTTACCAACTTTTGCCAGATATTGTACCGACATTGACGAGGACCTTACAAGCCATATTTAGTGGGGAGATTGACCTGCCAAACTTTCATGAGTCCAGGACCATATTGCTTCCCAAACCTGACAGGGATCCAATCCTCCTTTCCTCATATCGCCCGATTTCCCTTTTAAACCAAGACTATAAGCTCCTAACAAAGATTTTGACCGACCGCCTCCAAACCATGTTTGGACCGATCATTGCCCCAACCCAACTGGGTTTCTTAAGGAATAGACGAGGGTGTTGTAATCTCCACATATCCAGTAATCCCAGTTCTTGTACCAGTGTACCAAACGGAGTCCGGGCTTCCCCGTCACTCCTGTCCCCATCTCTATATTTATCCCAGTTGGAGTCAAGAATATTATTAAAATCCCCAAGGAGGAGCAAAGGTATCCCTGGTTTATCCGCCACAAAAGACATGTCCTTCAGTAAGACTCTATTAGAAAAAAGAGGAGGTATGTATATAGATATTATTATAAAAATTTTTGAGTATATGGTACAGAGCACACAGATATATCGACCTTCTGCATCCACCTCCATGTCTAAGCAATTGAATGGAATTTGTTTGTGAACTAATAAACTAACTCCCCTAGAATATACTGAGAACGTGGAGTGACAACTAAAGCCCACCCATCTCCTCTGTAGCTGCTGTAGTCTATCATTTATCAAATGAGTCTCTTGCAGACACACAATCGTTGGCTGGTGCTCGCCAATATATTGAAAAATGGCCTGACGCTTTGTGGCATCAGCCATACCCCTAATGTTCCAACTAGGAAATCTAACTGAATTAGCCATATTCAAAATAGGACACAATTTTTAGCCTGCCATGTCTCATCTGCAAGCAAGGGTGTACATCTGTTTTACACTCATATAAAATCCAAGTGTGTGCGAACTTTATCCCCAGAACCCCCCCAAAAAAACCCACATATAAACATAGTAAACCTCTATCTCTGAAAGAGAAAGATTGTGTAGAGCATACCACCATTCTGTCTAAACATATATCCTGCATTTCAACATAACAATAAACTTGCTAGGCATAAAGCCCATAAGTGCTGCCTGAGGAACCAGTAAATAGCAGCAAGTCAGGTCACATACTCATTACTTTACGTATCATTAAGCAGAATACATGACCTGCAAGATAAAACATATGGACCACATTTCAGGGCATCTTGACACGTAGTTGCCTCTCATATCCATCAAGCCACTGCATGGCCACGTGCAGATTTTCAAAAAAATTAGTTCCTCCTAAAGCTGCAACACGCAACTTCGCTGGGTAGAGCATAGAGTACGCCACTTGCAAATTTCTCAGCCGCTTTTTGACATCTTGAAAACGCGCTCTTTTACGTTGAACTTCCGCTGAGTAATCCGGGAATATGGAGACTTTCCCGCCATTTATAGCCAAATCCGGACATTCCCGCACTTTTCGTAGAATGATATCCAGATCTTTATAGTGCAGTAACTTGGCCAATATAGGCCGTGGGGGGTGCCCAGGTGGTAAAGGGCGAGTCGGCACACGATGAGCCCGTTCAATAGCAAATAATGGGGTTAAGGTGTCTTCCCCAAAAGAAGTGCGCAACCATTTCTCCATATATTCCGTGCAATTCAAGCCTTCTGATTTATCCGGTATTCCAATCAGCCTGACATTATTACGACGTAACCTATTTTCTAGGTCGTCGGTTTTGTTAAACAAGGCCACAATATCTTGGGTCGACTTTTTAGAGTCTTTCATGGTAGTAAACATATTAACTTCCAGGTCTGTGACCCGTCCCTCCACTTCGCCAAGTCGCTCATTAACTTTTTGCATATCATGCCTAATAATGGAAATATCTTCCTTCATGGCACCCACCTTCACATTCAAAGTAGACAGCGTAGACTTGCAGTAGTTGATAGCCAAAAAGACATCTCGTAATGTGGGCTCGGCTCCCGCTATTGATTGCTGCGCAGGGAGCGGCTCCCCCCTCGACACGACAGGGGCTCCTCAGAAGCCCGGGAATCCATAGCACTCATTGATTCCCCATCTAAGATAGTGGGTTCGGGAATATGCAGCTTCACAGTGCTCCTCACCTTAGACTCAATGGCAGTACGGGCAAAGCGCTCCAGCCTGACCGCAATCGTGACCACCGGCTCCACGTGTTGATCAGCCAGCCTTTCCTCTGCATCGCCATCTTGTGAGTCCCGCTCAGCGGGCCTCTGAGAGAATCTTGCCTTGCTTCTGTTCATATCTTTGCACCTGCAACCCGCAATCACCGCAGCAAGCGAGGATCTCAGGTAATACAGCAGTTCAGGTAAGTATATGTCACCTCAGGCAAAGTAATCTGATATTTTTCAGGAGTTCTTGCAGGAGCTCAGAAACGTGCAAATCTCTACATTCTCAGCAAGCCACGCCTCCAGCAATCCCGTATTTAATAGAAGTGCATGTTCTGCACTGTGTGACCAAGGCCTAAATCTTTTCATGCATGTTTTGAGCATTTCTTAGATTTTTTTCAGGGACAGATTATACGATATGTACCAACGTGGTGTTTCCTTCGAGGATTCTTACAACATTTAAAAAACACAGGGGTATATGACCTGGAAATCCACAGACCCTTCCCCCCTGCCCTTTCTCATTAGTTACAACTTGTCAATAAATATGTCGTCCTGTATAACATTTTATATATGAGTAGGAAATGTCCCTACTAATTAGAATAGATTTGGTCCCAATGGGTTAAGCTGAAAGAAACGGCTACGTAACTTGTAGCTCAAATGTGAAGGAAATCATTATCTATCCTTACAACTAAGGATTAGTTCTCATCGCCTTTTGGACTCCGTTCATGGGTTCCGTTGGACCTTTCCGTCAGGGGAACCCATGAACGGACTCCAAACTGAAACCATAGGTTTCCGTTTGCATCACCACTGATTTTAATGGTGATGGATTCTGTGAAAATGGTTTCCGTTTATCACCGTTGTGTAAGGGTTCTGTTATTTTGACGGAATAAATACCGTAGTCAACTGTGCTATTCATTCTGTCAAAACTATGGAGCCCTCACACAACGGTGATAAATGGAAACCATTTGCACCGAATCCGTCACCATTGAAATCCATAGTGATGCAAATTCCATTCATGGGTTCCTCTGACCAGGGGTGAACCTAGCCCGTCTGCCGCCTGAGGCGAACTATAAAAAGGCGCCCCCCCCCCAAATCTATCGGAGTTTTCTCATTCCTAGCTTTACACATCAACCACGCAATATATACTTTTTTTAAATAGGAAAACATTTGCTGTTTATTTGTTAGGCCCTGTTTACACTGAGTATTTTGACGAGTTTTTGGGCGCAGAAACCGCTCCGCAAAACTCGTCAAAAACCGTCCAAAAATGCCTCTCGATAAAGAAGGGACATGCCCTATCTTCGCGCGTTTACGCCTCTGACCTCCTATTGACATCAATGGGAGGCGGAGAAAGGGTATTTCGCTGAGTTTTTTGCCCGTAACACTCAATGGCTGCGAGCGAAAAACGCGGTGAAAATCGCGGCAAGCGACGTGCAGGAAGGACAAAATCTGCCTCAAAATCCCAAACAGAATTTTGAGGCAGAATTTTCCTGCTGCAAAAAACTCAGTGTGAACACAGCCTTAAAGTGCTGTTTGAAGTATGGAAAATATTTAAAGAATTATTCTTACTGCCAATCAGTGCAGTGCAAATAGTACAGTCTGCACTGTACAGCCCCATATCTCTCCTCGGCAGCCAGTCTCATTTGCGGCGTCACTCTCTGCAATTACATTCAGGCCAGTCCAGGACGGATCGCGCTTAGCGCAGTTTTGAAGCGGCACGTCCTGGGCTGGTTTCTTTGCTCTACCTGCTGTATTGTTGTGGTCTGCCTGTGCTGGCTTGATGCCAGTGGTGGATTAATATGATCTTAGGCCCTGGGCTGTACACAAGTTATGGGCCCACATCCCACACGTAAGTCTCACCTACATGTCAAAGTACATCACATGCCACTCTGCAGACTGTCTCTTAGCCTGATCATCTGCTGCCACACTCACACTTCCCCACCACAGTAATTTACATAGATTATAAGACCAACATTACCAATAATACCCCCATACTGTTACTGAATAATACAGTCATACCATAACCACAGTGACTGAATAATACCCCCACACCATAACCACATAGTGACTGAATAATATCCCATACTGTTACTGAATAATACTGTCACACCATAACCACAGTGACTGAATAATATCCACATACTGTTACTGAATGATACCCCCATACTGTTACTGAATGATACCCCCATACAGATACTGAATAATACCCCATACTGTTACTGAATAATACCGCCAAACCATAACCACATAGTGACTGAATAATATCATCATACTGTTACTGAATAATACTGCCACACCATAACCTCATAGTGACTGAATAATACCCCCCTACTGATACTGAATAATACATTTATACTGTTACTGAATAATACCGCCATACTGTTACTGAATAATACCCCATACTGTTACTGAATAATACCCCCATACTGTTACTGAATAATACCCCCATACTGTTACTGAATAATACCCCCATACTGTTACTGAATAATACCCCCATACTGTTACTGAATAATACCCCCATTCTGTTACTGAATAATACCCCCATACTGTTACTGAATAATACCTCCATACTGTTACTGAATAATACCCCATACTGTTACTGAATAATACCTCCATACTGTTACTGAATAATACCCCCATACTGTTACTGAATAATACCCCCATACTGTTACTGAATAATACCCCCATACTGTTACTGAATAATACCCCATACTGTTATTGAATAATACCTCCATACTGTTACTGAATAATACCCCCATACTGTTACTGAATAATACACCATACTGTTACTGAATAATACCCCCATACTGTTACTGAAGACGCCACCCCTTTGAGATGTTCTATCTGTATGTGACATGGGTTTTTAATGTAAATTTGTAATAAAGAGATATTTTATTATACAGTATGTACAAGACAGGATACGAGGCACCAGGTAAATTACCCAGAAACCACTCTCACCTTCTTGTTCATCTCAAGGAGCGGAGCTGGAGGTGCTCGCTGAGGCTTGTAACCTGGCAGAAGGTAAGACGGCCGACATTTACACTGACTCTAGGTACACTTTTGGCATCGCCCACAATTATGGGCCCATTGGTAGTAGGAACTTTATTGGATCATCGGGTAAGCCAATTGAGAGAGCGAGAGAAGACAGACCTGACAACAAGAGTATGTGCGGCCAGGTGTCAGTAAATTGGCTTGTCCCTGGATACAATAATGCCACCACTAGGTTTGTAGCAGCCGGCATGATGTGCGCACGGCATGACATAGGTAAAACAGCAAAGGTACCTGTGAAAAGTGCAGCCCGGCCAGATTACCCGTCCCAGCGACTGCAGAACATACAACTACCCGAGGTAGAAGTGTATGACAAAGTGCTCATGTGTGTAGACCTGTTCTCGGGGGGCCTGAAGCCCGGCCTGTATTTTCCCCACTACAGACGTTGTGTGTAAGCGACAGGGGAACAATGTTATCCCAAGTATTGAACTGGTGTTTGTACAATGATAAGATGTCAGCAGTTCTCTAGACATTGTCCCAAAGTTAGTTTGTTTAATAATTGTATTTAAGAAGTGTTGTGGGAATATTAAATACTGAGGTTAAGTTTTATGTAAAGTTCTGGACCAGCCTTAGCATTGGACTATTAGAGTCATGCGTCAGATAAAAGGTACAGAAGCGGAATATTCCCATTCGAAAACATTTTTATTTGTTTATTTTTATTTTTGCTGTGAAAGGGAAATTTTAGAGCAGAGAATTCTGTGCAGTGTATATATGTGTATGTATAGATATGTATATAAAGAAGAAGAATCAATTTGTAAGTTTTAGTTACTGACCAGTGTGAACGTTTGATGTAAAGATGCTATTTGTTAATGTTTTTCTTCAAATGAATTATTTGATTAAGATCAATTAATGTTTATACAATGAAAAAGCTTGTTCTCCACAGGAAGAGTCCAACTGGGAGCGGAAGGCGTGAGAACCAGATTCTAACAGAATGTGGACGGATAAAGGAAGGTGAACGGTGGCACCCAATTCACTCTTGATGGCACTTGTTTTGATGGTGTATGACCTCACATATGCCCCAAGACTGCAAGGATCGATTTGGTAAGATCTAATTGGTATGTCCCAGGTTTTACAGCTGTCGCTGCTAAATTCTGTTAGAGCTGTTTGATTTGCCTACAGAACAGTCCTGGCAGACCGGTGCCAACCTTATCATACCCGCCTCCCACGAAGAGAACCGACCTTGAGAGGCCTTCCCAGGTAGAACGAACCAGATTAGAGTAAGAAAAATAGGTTTAAGACGCTTGTCAGATAAACATGTGGAATCTGTGTATGTTTCTGTGAGGTGGAGATGTTCTAGGCGATCAGCTGAGATCAAGGTACAAATCCTGCTGAAAGAGTATCACCAAGTGCAAATGAAATGTACCCAGTAATCACACATCTTCTAGGTGCCCTGTCCATTGTAACAGAGAAGTTTTTCCTTATATAAAGGTGTTTGATGTCATTTAAGGGCCTGACATTATTGTATGTACTTAGAACAACGTTTATAATGTATGCGGATGATGTTATCACCAGATTAGTATTTATTTTAACAATTGACAAGAGTTGGGGGTCCCCAGCAAGTGCCAGTAAATATGAACTAAAAGACTTTTAACACGATGAACTCCATCACTGAGATGCGGCAGGCACAGCCTGAGCCAGTACAACGCGTTTATCATGAACTGACGGCAGTGTCACAATTCTAAGCGGCCGCCCAGACAAGTAACTTACCAGACGAAGAGTACAGATGCGGAGGGTTTGATAGTCACAATACAACTCCACTAATCCGCCTACGTGGGATCTCACCCCAGGCTCACAACATGAGGTGCTATGTACAGCCTGATGACGTAAACTAAAGGAGACGGTGTCGGACAGATGAGAAGGACCAAACCAAGTCCTGATGACATCAGCAAAGTAAAGACCAAAGACCTGAGTGAATCCGTCAGCAGGATCAAGTGTTTTGATAATTAAGTGACCAGGAGGGGGTAATAATAACTCCCCCACTGGACACCAACGTAGTCTGACTCCACAATTGTGTGGGTTACCCTGAGGGTGACAGTCAGTGAAGAGCAGAAGACAGGAGAAGAAGAAGACGATGGTGTACAGGACTGGCAATGAACTGATGGGACCCGAGACCTGAGGGTGATAGCATTATGTTATTAGCTGAGGCCCTATTGTTTATAATGTCTGAGGTTTATAATTATAATGTGTGTAAATATGCCACGGTGCTGCAAATTGCAATCTGAGGAGTTTTATGTGAAGGTGTGAGGTGAAGGTCACTGTGCTGCCCATGACCTGTCATATCTGCAGGGGTAAAGTCCCATTAGGACAGTAAGTGACAGTGCGACAATTATTACTGTTAATAAAAATGTAGACCGGATTAATATATATATATATATATTACAACCAGCAGTGGTTTGTAGATTATATCAAGACAACCATCCTGTATCCAGAGGAGAATAGGGAAAGTTAGGACCACTCCGACACCTTGGAAGTCCAGGTACAAAGGGGGGTTACTCATCAGGAGTAGCTCGTCTCAAGCTGGTGAAGAAGTCCAAAACCCCTACCCGCCTGGTTCGAGTGGTCAGTGGTAGGTTGCTAGGCAAGACTCAGGGATAGAGTAATAATATTTTTAGGGGGGACTGTCAGGGATCATTACTATGTATATTGTCTGAAAAATATTATCCTCACATATATGTATATACATTTCAGTTCTTTGTGTAATATACTGATATATATAACAAGTTCTTTGTTCATGTCGGACACACCTATGGAAGACACCGCCCCCTGGAATGCAAAGAGGAGTGTGCAGAAGAATGTATAGGAAAAGTTACAGCTGGGGAGCGAATAGAATTTAAGCAAGTCACACATCTATAGGGAGGGGCATGTGTCTTCTCTGTGTGTGTTTCTTTGTTCTGAATAAAGTTCAGTTCCTCCTGGCTGACATTGAAGCTGTACCTCAGACAATTGTGTGGTGTACTTCTCTCCAGGCATGCCTTCAGCTTTCAATTTACAGAGGTGGTTATTCGGTGTGAAATACGGACCTGACACCGTGAGGGGCAGCAGCCTAGCATTACCATGGTGGGAAGGGCCATGGTTTTTGGCCATTCCGAGCCTGATAGTACCAGCCTGCAGCCACGCCAGTACCCGCCCTTCTCTTCAGACAGTCGGGTGCTGGATCGTACCCAGCTCTTCCCGGTACTCCTGGTGGCGGTGGGTACCGGGGACCGCTTGGAAAAGTCGTGGAGTAGCCCCATTAAACTACAGTAGGGCAAATCCTCATGTTGAGCCTCTGGTACATCCACGGCAGAAATTCTCAGATTTCTGCCGCAAATACTTTTAAATGTCCATCCTATGGCAAATCCTGAACGTCTGAACATAGCCTAAGGCCTCATGCCCACTTTAGTTATTTCTTTAAGGTGCTATCTGTTTTTTTTTTGGATAGCACCCTGACATTCATTACATTGGGGCCATGCACACTTCTGTTGTTTCAACGAAAGCGTGTGGCCGTTCCGACAAAATTAGGATAGGTCCTACTCCTGTCCGTTTTTTACAGAACAGTCTCGGTCATTTCATTGATTTAGTCCGTGAAACAACGGACTGAACACGAAAGCCATCCATGTGCGGTCTGTGTTTCCCAGATCTGTCATTAGTGGCCATACAACGGCCATTGGAAGTGTGCATGAGGCCTTACAGATGCCTGTACATCTGCAACGCACAGGCATTAATCTGCTGTTATACAAACATGACAGAACATGGGATTACAAAACATACTATTAACATTATTATAAAATAACCATTATCAAAAATTAACAAATTAACTAAATAAATAGACACGACACTGGAGTGGTGCTAAAAATATTCTGGCCACGGCCTTTTATTAAAGTTACCATAAAATATTGAATAATAAATACCATTAACTTTATCATCCTGAATTATTAACCTGGCTTAGCCATAAATTCAAGCCTACCACAAATAAGACATAAATGTCCACTCATACTGCTGAGCGACTAACCCCAACAGGCCAGAATGCCCTAAAGCATCTCTGGCCCAACCCCACCAAAAGCAATTTCAATCATTGCCTGGAGGTTCAAATTAAAAATATCCAAACCGATCTCAGATAAATGTACAGCATCTTTCCTATAAAGGCCGGGCACACCACCTTCCAGATCTGTGTGTCTAAATGGAAACCCACCTAGCAAAGGTAAAAATTGGAAAATATATCATCTATTCACTCGTTTCCGTATCTTGTCACAGAACTTTAAATCCCTAGATCGCAGCCATATTAGGCGAGGAATAATTTCAGAAACAATTCATTTAGACTTAGGGAAAAGATGCCTAAGTGTCAATGAACTGTGTTTCAAGAGAAAAATTAAATGAACAGTACTGTCTTTACCTATGTCGTTACCCCTAAATGTACAATAATTACATCAGGATCCGGGTACCAACTACTCATAAACATAATTTGCTCAATCAAACGGTCACATTTCTGACCCCAAACACCCCTCCAGTAATTTTTTATTAAATCTGGATCCAAGGATAAATTTATACTATAACATCTGTCCGCTGCTCTGCATTCAGCCCAATGGATGAAAGAATGGCCAACGATCCAAGCAACTTGACCTGGGGAAACGAAATAAACATAATTAAAATAAAGATAACGATGGTCTAATATAACGCTGAAAACATTTAGAATCCCATCTACCCATCCTTTTTACCCCTTAAGGACGCAGCCTAGTTTGGGCCTTAAAGGGAATGTTTCGCTAGAATTTTTTTTATTTTTTTTTAGTTAAACAATTAATATTTAAGTAATTACACATTGTTTTAATTTTTGTCATTTTTTCACAAGTCAGGAAATATTATAAATTAGATTCTAATTTATAACATTTCCACGTGCTGGCCATTAGAGGGAGCAGTTCCAAAAACTGCAGCATGGTCAATGTGGTGTAGCAACCTCATAACTTTATTCTGCAAATTTAGTGTAGACACACTCTCTCTAGTGTCCTCACACAATCCCCCCTCCCTTATTCTGGCAAGTGCCAGGAGAAGGAGGGCTTTGAATCTTCAAACCTCCTACACTGTGTGCCGCCATTTTCTGAGCGACTGCACAGAGTAGGAGGATTAGATACAGGGCTCAGCAGACAGTATAACACGAACATACACAAACATAATGCACACATCCCATACACGAACATAAATTACCTGCTCCTGCTGCGGCTGCCGCTTCCGCTCCAATTCCTTGCGCCTTCGCTTCCTTGAACATATGGCTGGAAGCCGCAGCCTGAAGTCATGATCTTACTGTCCGGCAGCGGCTTCCGGTCCACTAGAAAATGGCGCCGGATTTCGCTCTGCGAATGAGCTTCGTTTTGCTCTGTGTGGGAGCGGCGCATGCGCTGTTCCCACACAGACAGCGTACGCTGCAGAGAATGGAATGGCTCCCGTTCACATTCTCTATGGGGTTGTATGTGCCATATTCCATCTCTGTATGTGTCGTTAATCGACAGATACAGAGGTGAAAAAAAAAATGGCAGCCCCATAGAGTAGTAAAAGTAAAAAAAAAGTAAAAAGTAGAACACGAGCACAAAAATAAATACAATTTATGTTAATATCATATTAAAAAAAATTATAATAATTTCATGACACCTTCCCTTTAAGGCTCAGAGCCCAGTTTTAAAATCTGACATATTTCACTTTATGTGGTAATAACGTCAAAATGCTTAAATCTATCCAAGCGATTCTGAGATTGTTTTCTCGTGACACATTGGGCTGTATGTTAGTGGTAAAATTTGGATGATATATTCAGTGTTTATTGGTGAAAATTTGCAAAATTTAGAGAAAATTTATAAAAAATTTAATTTTTCAGAATTGAAATGCATCTGCTTGTAAAACAGATGGTTAGGGCATGCCCAAACGTGGCATATTTCTTCCGCAACTGTCCGCATCAATGCCGCACAGAATCCACATTGCGGATTCCGCTGCGGATTTTGCAAAAGTGCTGCGGATTTGCCTTGCGGATTTAGGTGCGGATTTCCAAGGCAAGTCTGGAAATAAAGGAACTGACATCATTTGTGAGGTAATGTCCTATGACCACGTGCTGGACGCACCCATGGCATGTATAAGTGTGGCCAGAAAGAGAAGGGAATCTGCCTGGAGAAGTATAGTCAACCGATGTGTGGGACAATGCCTGACATCCAGTAGAGACCACTTCAATTACGCCGACAATATCTGATTCTGCTGCTGCGCACCATAGTGAGCATTGTCTGTCGTCGGCGAAGGCAACGTGTAAGTAATATTTTGTTGCCTCCAAACGTCATAGTCAAAAGTATATGTTTCTGTATGCTAGAGATATAATAATATGTTTCTTGGATTTGTCGTGGAAATCCATCGCTCAAAATATATTAGACTGAAATTTATACGAGTCCAAACAGACTCAAGGCCAGACCCCATTAGTCAGTATCCTAATTAGGATATTTCACCAATATATATCGAGAGAGGAGAAGAAAACACACAGTCGCTGCTGATATGCTCAAAAATACTCCTCTGAAGGATTTATTACCAGACTCAAACTGTTAAACTGAAATTCAGAAGGGGTGTAGGCTTGAGGTTAACCAATCAGTGACAATATTTGTTATTCAGTAAAAAGCATACAATAAAATACATCCCAGATACATCATTATAATTCTTCACACATTAGGTTTACAGGTGGCCTTATCTCTTTTGGACAGAATGTTCCCGTGGAGATGGGGGAGACCTTCCTTCACGCATACTTGCCACCCTCCCTTCTCACTCCCTACAAACTTCGCATGGGAACCAAGGTCAAAGATAAAACATACGAAATCAACATTACTTGTATTAAAGGAACAATGACTTTTCTATTCACTACAAAAGAACCAAGATGGGAACTCCAGACAAGATGGCTGCTGCACGAAACTAAATCATTTAAACATTATTATAATCACTTTCACGTAATACATATCTTAGTAATTCGGCATCCTGCTTGATAATTCACAATGTAATTTCATACAGAGAATATAAGCAAATAAATAATCCTTCACAGATTTCACAAACATTATTTGCACGCAGGCTGAAGAAAGAGGCCGTGTCCGACTGTGGGTTCACCCTTTGGTTGCTGAAAGACCATCCAAAGGTCATTTTGCACTTCTTTACCGCGATTTAAGAAGGTATATATTTTTAATACAATATTTCATTGTCACTGTCCCTGAGGTTTTGTTGGGCAACTTAACATAACATGCATAATATGTATTGGAATGAGTCTCTACTCTGCACCCTACCCTCACATGTAGCAGCCAGATGAGCAAAGTGTTGGCCAGGCTATAAAACACGATGTTCTGTGAACCGGATAGGCCATTGATTTCTGATCGCTCGGCCTCTGACAGTCGTCCCCGTCACCGATTAGTTGTCGTGAAGGGTCCATAGTGTTCGTATACCCTTCTTTTGCTTAACTTGCTCACAATTCAATTGCTAACACAGCTCCAGTGGCCAATCACACGATTTCGAACCTTATCCCATTGAAGTGCATCTGAGAAAGATCGCATAGTCGTAACGTACGCTACATGTGTGTCGGCGATTGACAGTGTGATCAAGTCAAGGAAATCAAGGGGTAGCAGCGGGCGTTCGAGCACAGCGGCCCCTTCCAAACAGCTGCTTGGTGACGGTCTCGTCTGGAGGACCCAGAAGGATCATATCTTGATGGCCTATCCTGAGCATACCATATTCATTACTCGTGTCTGGACCACACCTGTGTCAAACCTCCGAAAAAGTAGTAGAGAAGGACGAAGGGATTAATTCGTACACACCACATGGTGTCTGGAAATGCTAGCATGTGTTTCTGAATTAGGCTGTTTAACCACCATTTTTGTTCATCTTCGTGTTTTGTTCTAGATATCCCGACAAATTTACGGGATTCTGCCGGCTGAACAATGAAGCATTTGACAGGCTGCTAGAAATTGTCAGGCCTCACATTACCAAGCAGAATACCGTGATGAGGATGGCGATTGCTGCTGAGGAAAGGTTGCTCATCACCTTGCGGTAAGTGGCCACATTTATGAGTGTCATCTAACATCCAATCAATGTCCCTATTGAGCAGTTGTTGATATTGGACAAGTTTGTTGTTTTTAGAAACATATGTACTATAGTCTCCCTACATGTTGTTCTTAACAAATCGTGTTATGTAATGTAATTAATGATGTGGTTGTGGTTTTTTTCAGATTTTTGACGACAGGCGAGACGTATGCATCCCTGCACCTCCAATTTCGGGTTGGCAAATCCACCATTTCACAAATTGTGAAGAGCACATGCCACGTTATCTGGGAAAAGTTGAAGCCCATTGTGATGCCTTGCGCCACTACAGAGATTTGGTTAAAGGTCGCAGCAGGCTTTCAAACTGTAACCAATTTCCCTAACTGCATAGGCGCAGTTGATGGGAAGCATGTAAGGGTGCAGCAGCCACCGCACTCAAGATCACGCTTCTTTAATTACAACAAGTATTTTTTGGTCGTCCTGATGGCGGTTGCTGATGCACATTACAAATTTGTTGCCATCGATGTTGGTGCCTATGGTAGTACTGGGTACGCACGGGTGCTGCGAGCCTCCCAGATTTGGCTACAAATTCTCCAGGATTGCGTGTCTCTACCACCTCTGACACCTCTTCCAGGAACCACACGTCCAGTCCCCTTCGTGATGGTATCGGATGAGGCATTTCCATTGAGCCCTAACCTGCTGCGCCCATACCCACGAAGGGGACTGAATGTCCATAGGAGGATTTTTAATTATAGGCTGAGCAGGGCACAACGTTTCGTGGAGTGCACGTTTGGCATCATGGCAAATCAGTGGAGGGTCTTTACCTCGGCCATCTAATTGGAGGAAACCAGCATTGATGCCGTCATCAAGGCATGCTGTGTTCTCCATAACTACCTCCAGGAATACCATCAAGAAGTTGAAGGGGACTCACTTCTGTCCTATGTTGGCAGTGGCATTAACTGGGGTTCTGTTGGGCAGCCCAGTTGTGGTGTACGAGTTCGAGAGATTTTCAGTGATTTTTTCATGACTTCTGAAGGGGCCGTGCCTTGGCAATATTCCTGTGTTGGTGGTGTGCAGCCTACCCAGCAGTAATCCGTCTCATGTATAAACAGTATTCTCTTCTGTCAATGATACTCCTATGGATTGTGAAATTGTGTGTTTGATCTGCTGCCTTTAAAATAAAAAACTGCCCGATTTTTCGCATTTTGCCTAAGTGTGTGTATTGGATTAATCACATGTCTGAAAAGTGAGTATGATGTTCAGGTTGGCTTTATTTGTTCAGCACACCCTAGGATACCCACCCACACACTATCTCCTTCCTGAAAACGACCAAACCGAGAACATTCGGTATGGTACCCTTTATGCCCTTCAACATTTTGACGACCACACGTTAAAAACAGCAACGAAACAAGCCAGAGTCAGAAATTGAACAAAAATGTTATTAAACATTGACGTTTTACGTCACCAAATGTCAACTATACGCCCTGAGACAAATTCAGGGAACAACTTCGTGCATAAACAATAGTACAGTAACATGGCATGACACTGTCACACTCACACAAAACTATGCCCAACAATGGTCAAGAGTACCGACAAACCCAAAAATACAACTACTGGAAAGTATGGTAGTGAGGAGGGGTCAATTGGGGACACGAAGAGGGGACAGATGAGGAGGTAGTGGTAGGAGGCATGTATGACGAAGAGGTGGGAGGATGAATCTGAAGAGGTGGAAGATTCGAAGAGTAAGAGGTTGAAAAAGTGGATGGGACATTGGAGTAAGGCCGGAAAGAGGAAGAAGGGTGTCGACCAGACCAGGGTGAAAACAATTGGTCTGGCTGCAGGTGGGGCATGTGGCACAGCAGCAGACGGGTCAGCCCTATGCCCAGTCAATGTGCGCATATGGAAAATAACGTCAGCCCCATCGGGAAGGGGTTCGGAGGCCTCAAATATATCTGACAGAGCGAACACACGTCATAAAGGCCGTCTGCCTATTTTGGGGCATCCTTCTACAGCGCCCAGCTACGGAATAGCCAAAATTGTGCAGGTCATCCTCAGCCTCCACCCTCCGGATCATCGTCAAGGCCTGGGACTCCACCGCGTTGGCAGTTTCGGGTGTGTTCGCTCGTTTTCGCCCACCCCCACGTTGCCTCTGACGGGGAGGTCCTGCCAGGGGCGCTGGACAGGTGTCTTCCACAGTACTTAATGTGGCCTGAGTAGACTCGTGGGCCACATCTTCTTTAGCCATGTCGTCGGCCTGCATTTCCCCCACAACATTGTGGGACAATGCTCCCACCGCCTGCTGCTGCACCTGGGCAAGGCCACTCAGTTGCTGAGTGCGAGGTGGTACATTGCCCTGAGATCTACATGAAAAAAAAAGGCCATTGAGTTTTTTTATAATAGAAATCCTATTGATTCTAATCAGGTGTTTCATTCGCTCCCTTTTAACCCAGGTGTGTGCGCAAATCGAGACTTACGTTCGTAGCTCCCTGCTCGGAATCAGGAAAGCCAGTTCCTCAAAGTGCGCAATGGTGGAGCGAAGTGCCGGAGAGGACCCACTTGGATTTCTTTTGCCGAGCTGCTTCCGGAAACGGTCGTGGACTGTCCATCGGTTGCGCACATCATTTTCTGCAAAAGTAATAATGTTGGTAAATGAGGACATAGGGGATGATGTAAGGTGAATCCAGAACAAACACTTAAAATGGCCTGTCCTGACGATAGGTCATCAATCCATCAACATCATTGGGTCATAACTCGACTAGACAGTGGATATGGCTAAGGCTGGGTTCACACGACATGGAGGCGTTTTACGCATGAAAAGATGGCTCGAATACGTTGGCAAATATCTGCCCATTGTTTTCAATGGGTTTGCCGATGTACTGTGCCGACGACCTGTCATGTTACGCGTCGCTGTCAAAAGACAACACGTAACATTACAGCCCCGTCAAAAGAAGTGCAGGACACTTCTTGGGACGTTTTCTCATAGACTCTATTGAAAACAGCTCCTTAAACACCGGAAAAAACGGCACGAAAAATGCGAGTTGATCAAAAAACGTCTGAAAATAAGGTGCTGTTTTCCCTTGAAAACAGCTCCGTATTTTCAGACGTTTTTGGCTCGGCGTGTGAACATACCCTTACAGTTCGAAGAAAGGTGTCAACAATTCCGCACATGTCATAGTGACATGACAGAAGTTGGTGTATCGTTTAGCTAACCATGAAAGGCCAAAGATTTGAAGAGACATTTAAGCATTCAAATGATGCAAAAAGAATGTTAGCATACAGTCTTTAAAACGATCTGCATTACAAACTATATGGAAACTTACCAATCACTCCTTGCTCTCTCTCCAGCATGCCATCCCACTCGGGGTACGGACCATGACACACATACATCTAGCCTTCCTCCCGTGTGTTACGGTCACTGTAACCAGCACTGGAGGTGTCCCATAATTCTGGCCTATTATGCACCTACAAAATAAATACACAGTGCATATTGAAGTTTGGCTTGTACTTAGGAATAAGGTTGGATCTGTTACATGTTTATCTGCCTTAGAATGGGTACATACTGCAGATGCTGCTAGTGATACACCATACATACTAGTCCACTTTAAACAACATGGCATAAACATATGCAGGTACTTACCAGATTTATAAGTGTGGATACTTCCATGTCCATGCGACGATATCTGGCCATTGCTGTGTCTTTTCTGTCTCTTCCGGTCAGCCTGCAAGCCGAAAATGGAGGCTCTCTTTCCTCAACAGAATGATGTCATATCCTGCTACGGCTTGAAATCTGCACTGCAACACACCCGAAATCCGCGCCACACATAACATCTGCGGATTCGGGTGCGGAATTTAGAATCTCCATTGAAGTCAATGGAGAAATTCCACAACGAGTCCGCAACACGTCCGCAACAACCATTGTATGCTGCGGACACCAAATTCCGGACCGCAGCCTATGCTCCGTAGCGGAATTGTCCGCAACGTGTAAACAAACCCTACTAAAAAGCTGTGGAAAGCAATGGAGAAACGTGTCCGCTGCGGATGTCCGCAGCGGAATTCCAGAGCAATTCCGCCACGTGTGGTCATGCCCTTATACCACCCAAAATAGTTACTAGTTCACATTTCCCATATGTCTACTTTAGATTGGCATCATTTTTTGAACACTAAGGGTATGTTCACACGGCCAAATTTCAGACGTATACGAGGCGTATTATGCCTCGTTTTACGTCTGAAAATACGGCTCCAATACGTCGGCAAACATCTGCCCATTCATTTGAATGGGTTTGCCGACGTACTGTGCAGACGACCTGTTATTTACGCGTCGTCGTTTGACAGCTGTCAAACGACGACGCGTAAAAATACAGCCTCGTCAAAAGAAGTGCAGGACACTTCTTTGGACGTTTTTGGAGCTGTTTTCTCATAGACTCCAATGAAAACAGCTCCAAAAACGGACGTAAAAAACGGCGCGAAAAACGCAGCGAAAAATGCGAGTTGGTAAAAAAACGTCTGAAAAGCAGGGTCTGTTTTCCCTTGAAAACAGCTCTGGATTTTCAGACGTTTTTGTTGACTACGTGTGAACATACCCTTATTTTTCGTGGACGTTACAAGCAGTGGCGAATTAAGAAGACCATGGGCCCTGGGCTGTTACCCAAACTTGGGCCCCCTTCTCCACCGCCACCCTGCCGCGCTGTAACACTATTGCTAACACTACCTTTTTGCACAAGCATTAACAAATGGGTGTTACGATTCCCCTTTCACAGGGATGTGTCCCTACATACTGACAGGATCACACTGTGCAGGGACACAGCGCCAATCCCCCATGTAGACAGCGCCACACACATTTCCCTGTAGATAAAGCCACACACACCCCCCTGTAGATAAAGCCACACACACTCCCCTGTAGATAAAGCCACACACACTCCCCTGTAGATAAAGCCACACACACTCCCCTGTAGATAGAGCCACACACCCCTATAGATAGCGCCACACACACAACCCCCTGTAGAGAGCGTCACACAGCCCCCTATAGATAGAGCCACACAGCACTCCCTCTTGTATATAGTGCCACACAGTGCTCCCCCACCTTGTATATAGTGCCACACAGCGCGCGCCCCCCCTTTTATATAGTGCTACACAGCGTCGCTGCAGCCCTGAGATGACATTTTATCCCATATGACTGCTGCAGCCTGTGATTGCAGCGGTCACATGGGGTGAAACGTCATCCCAGGAGGCCGGCCTGGACGAAGAAACAGAATTCTGGGCAAGTATAAAAACATTTTTTTTCTAAATTGCGTTTTTACATAACTTCTGCTATCTGTTGTGGGTTTTACCTCCCCATTGAATTAATGGGGAAAACCCGAAACAAATAAGCAGCGTTTACGCAAATACAATTGACATGCTGCGGAATAAAAAAAACGCACCTCAGGTAAATTTCTGAGCTTTTTATTTCCCACTTTATTTCTCGTACCGCATCATGTCAATTCCTGCTGCGGAAAGTGACTGAATTGCTGCGTTTTTTCAGAGGAGACACTGAGAAAAACGCAGCAAAATACGCACCACTTACTGCAGTAAAAACCACAGGAAATGATGCTTTTTTCTGTAGCGGAATTTCTGCTAGTTTCTGCGGAATTGCTGCTGAAATATATATATATATATATATATATATATATGTACACACACACACACACACTATACATATGTATGTATATATACACTCTATCTCTATCACAGACACACAAAGTGCGCACATAGTGCGCACATTATGCACAAAGTACGCCCAAAGTACGCACATTATGCACATTATGCACATTATGCACATTATACACAAAGTATGCACATTATACACAAAGTATAAAAAATTATACACAAAGTATGCACATTATGCACAAAGTATGCACATTATACACAAAGTACACACGAATATGCACATTATACACAAAGTATACACAAGTGTGCTCATTATACACATATAAAGTACACCTTGTAAACACACATGCACTTACCTTTTATGTAGGATATGTGTGAGTCTTCACTGCAGCTCTTCTCCTGCTCACAGCCCAACACAGGGCCCACCGACAGTCTCCCCTCCCCCATGTCCCGACAGCTAGCAGCAGGAGAGGTGTGTAGAGCAGGGAAGGGGGGCTGGAGGGGGAGCTTCTAAAGCAGCAAAGACCACGGCTGCTAAGTAGGAGCGAAGCTCCCCTTGTCTCATGACAGGTCCTGGCACCGGGGCTCCCTCCGGTGCTAGCGACGCCACTGGGCATGAGGGGGTTCGGGTGGTCATGGGCCCCCTGGTAGCCTTGGGCCCCTGGCGGCCGCCCGAACCGCCCTAATGATAATCCGCCACTGGTAACAAGGCTTAGAACATAAACAGCAATTTCTCATATTTTTTAAAAAAATTCAAAAGCCTTTTTTTTAAGGTACCGGTTCGCTTCCGAAGTGGCTTTGATTGGCCTATTAGAAACCCCCATAAAACACCATTTTGAAAACTAGACCCATCAAAGTATTCAAAACAGCATTTAGAAAAGTTATTTAACCCTTTAGGCATTTCACAGGAATTAAAGCAATGTAGAGGTGAAATTTGCAAATTTCTGAATTTCAATTGTATTAAAATATTTTCTGTAACACAGAAGGTTTTACCAGAGAAACACTACTAAATATGTATTGTCCAGATTCTGCAGTTTTTAGAAATGTCCCACGTGTCTCTCGTGTGCTCGTGGACTAAAACACAAGCCCCAGAAGCAAAGAAGGACCTAATACATTTTGAGGCCTCTTTTTTATTAGAATATATTTTTGGCAGCATGCCAGGTTTGAAGAGGTATTGAGGTGCCAAAACAGTAGAAATCCCCCAAAAGTGAACCCATTTTGAAAACTGCACCCCTCAAGGAATTAATTTATGGTTGTTGTTACCATTTTGACCCCACAGTTTTTACACAGCACGAATTGGGCTGTGAAATTAAAAAAAATGACATTTTTTTCCAATAAGATGTCATTTTTCATCAAAATTTGTTAGTTTCACAGGGAACAAAATACCCCATTTTGTTGTCCAATTTGTCCTGAGTGCAGCAATACCCCATTTGTGCTGATGAACTGCCGTTTGGGCCCATGGGAGGGCTCAGAAGGAAAGGAGCGCTATTTGTTCTTTGGAGTCCATATTTTGCCGGATTTTGTCGCATTTGCAGAGACCCAGAGGTATCAAAGCAATGGAAACCCACCAGAAGTGACACCATTTTGGAAACTACACCCCTCAAGGAATTCATTTATATGTGCTGTGACCATTTTGAGCCCATAGTTTTTTCACAGAACTTATTTGAATTGGGTTTGGAATTAAAACAAAATACTTTTTTTCCAATAATATGTAGTTTGGGCTGAAAATTTCTTCTTTTCACAAGAAATAAAATACCCCATTTTGTTGCCCAATTTATCCTGAGTGCGGCAATACCCCATTTGTGGTGATAAACTGACGTTTGGGCCCATGGGAGGGCACAGAAGGAAAAAACCACCATTTGGCCTACTGGGGATTTTCTGATGCGAAGTCATATATGCAGAAGCCCCTGACAGGGCCGCCATCAGGAATTTCTGGGCCCCATACAGCCAAGATGTCTTGGCCCCATACAGCCAAGATGTCTGGGCCCCCCCCCCTCATTACCGGGGTGGGCAATGGAAATTGTGACACTCACGTTTGTACGCTATACGCAGTAACTGATTTTGGTGCTGATGTCAATTACAGTGAAGGAAACCATGGAGCCGGCAGTGACCAGTTGTTGCTCCGGATTTTGATCTATTTAGCTAAAATGTATCCGACAGTATGGCATACAGTGGGATACGTCGCATGGGGAATGGCCCAGGGTAAACTACTGAAGTCACTGCCCATGAACAGAGCTGGAGACTTCTACTAGCGCTCTGCCAAGGGAATCGGGCACTTTACCTGATGTCCATATAGGTAAAGTGACGTCCGAAGCTTTGCAAAGCCTGAGTACACGGCCGGAGCGTCGGCAACACTCTGGCCAGGGATTCCGGCATTGGAGAATCACCTGATGTCACTTTACATATATGGACAGTGATGTCAGGAGCTTTCCCAGGGAAAAAGTCCACGGGTAGAGCACTCGTGATGCTGCTTGGGGACTCCGGAATAACAAAGTCAACTACGCCATTTCATTCTTCATAAATAAGGTAAACCTACGTCCACCAGCCCGACGGAGGCTAAAAGGACATAATGGAGCCCTGTGAATTATCGTCTACGTTGTTTATACTGTAAGGTAGGAGATTTCCTGACATACACGATAAACTTAGGGCAACAACACGATGTGAAGGGGGAAGGGAGGGGGAAGCGCTTGTGAGGATGTAAGGAGCACTAATGCTCCGTTCTTACGTTGCCATTAAAGTTCAATGTGTTTTTCCACAGCAAAAATCGGAGGCTTTCCCTTTGATTCATGGTGCAGATGCTACAATCATGTAGCAGAGCCGCACGAGAATAAGGCCCTGTTCACACAGAGTTTTTTGCCACATTTTTTTCAGCGGAAACCGCGGAAAAAAACATCCGAAATCACCTCCTATTGATTTCAACGGGAGGTGAAGGCGTTTTTTTCCCGCGAGCGGAAAAAACGCTCGCGAGTGTAAGAAGCGACATGCCCTTTCTTCAGGCATTTCCGTCTCTGACCTCCCATTGACATCAATAGGAGGCAGAGAAAGCCTGAAAGAATTTCAAGGCTGATTTCTCTGCCTCTAAAATACTGTGTGAACAAGGCCTAAGTCCCATTGTCATTCAAAGTAGCTTATTCTCGGCTTTTCCATGTAATATAAGTCGCATGCTACTTATTGCTGTGGCGGATTTATTTTCATGGTGCGGATAAAAATACACGTGGAAAATTTTTCACGCCATGTGAACTGGGTTGCGGAAACCTTATATGCATGAGATGCAGAATCATCGGCATGTCATCGGAATCCATATCAAATCCAACGTGTGAATGGGGCCTTAGGGGAGAGTTACAAAAAAACTGTTAGGCCAAATGCACGCAATACTTATTACGTGCAAATTTGTCGCGGGTATTTTCGTGCGGCAAATCCGCAGTGTAATACAGGACCAGCAAAGTAAATGAGATCAAGAAATCTCATCTACATGTCGCATTTTCTGCACAAAAATTGACCTGCGGTGCGTATTTGAGAATATGCTACGTCCCTTTATCTTGCGTTTCCGCTTGCGAATTGTTTCTGACTAGTTTAAAAAATAAAAAAAATCTGCAGGATAAAACCTGCACCTATTTCCGCACCAAAATGTAAAAACCGCATCTAAAAACGTATCAAAAAATGCACTCTTAGGTGACGATTTTACCTGCGGAATTACCTGCGGTTTTGATGCGGATTTTGTGCACCAAATTCCTCAATGTGTGCGCTACAGAATTTGCTGGGGATTTACAACAAATTAACCCTTTACATTGTAAAGGATGAAATACGTTACAATTCTGCAACATTAGGTTATGTTCACACAGCTTATTTTCGGCTGTTTTTTCTGGCCGTAAACGTCCGAAATATCAGAAGCAGAACGCCTCCAAACATCTACGATGGGCATTGTTTTTTACTAGATTCAACTTTTTGGTCCCTTATAGGGCAGGGTCTAAAAATATTAAAGCTGATGCACTGTCGCGTAGCTTCATGGCCAGCCCTCCTTCGGAGGAAGATCCTGCTTGTGATTTGCCCCCAGGTATAATCATTTCCTCTGTTGATTCTGACTTAGTCTCCGAAATTGCGGCTGATCAAGGTTCAGCTCCCGGGAACCTTCCTGAGAACAAGCTGTTTGTTCCCCTGCAATTCCGGCTAAGGTTGCTCAGGGAAAATCATGACTCTGCACTATCTGGGCATCCAGGCATCCTGGGTACCAAGCACCTCATTGCCAGAAACTATTGGTAAAAGGGAACCTGTCACCAGCATTTTACTGATTAAACCAGCAATACCAGGGGGTAGTGGGTGAAATATCATTTCTATTTAACCTAAAATTGTCTTCTTAGTCGGCTCTGTAGCTTTAGTATTCAGTTTTTGAGTTGTCTTCATTCCTCAAGTCTTTCCGAGTTCACCCCGCCTCTTTACTTTTGATTGACAGCTCCTCGCCTTCCCCAAGCACACAAAATCCCGCACTTGTGCATTGATGTCCTCTTCTGGGGTGAGCGTACAATGGGACACCGAATTATTACGATAAAAGGTGCAACATGTTTACAGACCGTTATTTACAGTCAGAGGAGGAGTTTAGGAGAGTGGATAACGGCAATGAAATTTTGATAGCAGCGGCCAGTAAGGGATAAGTAAAGTTCAATAGGTGAAATGCTGGTGACGGGTTCCCTTTAAAGGAACAGTGTCATCACAAATAATTTTTTGATATGTTAAAGATGTTAGTGCTTTAATAAAAACGTTTATATTCATTTGTGTGTTTGTGTTTTACTGTTTCTTATTTTTACACTTTTTCTTCCCTATGGGGGCTGCCATTTTTTGTTCCTTTTCTGTGTGTGTCGATTAACGACACACACAGACATGGAGTACGGCAGCCACAGTCCCATAGGGACTGTGAACGGCTCCCGTCCCATTCACGTCCGTGTACGGCGTCTGTGTGGGAACTGCGCATGCGCCGCTCCCACACAGTCCTATTCGAAATTGGCGCCGTCCGGCGCCATTTTCCTGTGGACCGGAAGTCGCGGCCGGACAGTAATATTACTACTTCCGGTCGCGGCTTCCGGACTTGTGCACATGGAACAGCGGCAGCAAAGGGAGCGGACGGGCCGGAGGGAGCCGCGGCGGCAGGAGCAGGTAAGAGATTTCAATGTATGTTAGTGTTTGTGTGTGTTTACTACTGTATGTAAACCTACTACACTGTGGGTTACCTCAAAAAATGGCGACACACAGTGTAGGAGGTTAAACCTTTCAAACCCCTCGTTTATCCCGGCACTAGCCAGGATAAAGGAGGGGGGGATGCTGAGAGCTCACTAGAGCGAGAGCTTTTAACCCAATGTTGCAATGCTGCAATTTTGGGAACTAGCTCCATCTAGTGACCAAAAATGGGTAGTATTATAAATTAGAAAAAATTTATAATATTTCCTGACTCGCGAAAAAAATAAAAAAAATTTGAACAATGTTTAATCACCCACACACTAAATGTTTAAATTTTAAAAAAAAAACATGTTTTTCCGGCAACACCATGCCTTTAAGTTATAGATTTACCATCAGGGGTGCTCAGGGATATGCCGCTAATCCCCAAGCCAAGACTAGCTAGGAGGTCAAGGCTTCCTGTTCCCTGCTCACACCATAGTCAGAACCCCCCAGATTGAATGTGTCTGATTTGGGACAGGTAGTGGCTCAATTACTGGCTGGTGTTAGAGAGGCTTTGGTGCAGTGTGAGGTCCCACCACCTGTGGTCCTCCTTGCTCCTTCTCCTGTGGCGGCGTGGTACGATTCGGTGTCTGGGGCTGTTGCGCTAGGTTCTAAAGTCACTGGGAGTGCTGGTGGGTCTGGCGCTCCTGTTGCGGTTCAACTGCATAGGGTTCGGTTAGCCAAATGTTTGTTTTGAGGGCTCCCTTAAGACGGAGGTTAGAGATCGTATTTGGCGTGATGAATATGTTGAGATTTTCTCTCTTTTGCCGTTAGAGAAATTAAATTTGAATAGAGGAAAGTCTGACGAGAGTAAGGCTGGATTCACACGAGCACATTACGTCCGTAATGGACGGAACGTATTTCGGCCGCAAGTCCCGGACCGAACACACTGCAGGGAGAAAAAGTAAGTGTCAGAAAATATTAGCACCATACAATACAATACTGCTGTAGTATAGCGCCCTAATAATACAGTGTACTTAACACTAAATGAAATGGACTACATATTTCAAGGAATTTTCCAGGAACGTTTAAATGGGTTTATATGGCCACAAAACATTAAAACATAAAAAACAAACCCTTTACAATATACTGTTGTTCTCCTTTCCAGGCTGTATCACGTGCTTGTATTGTCAGATCAGTTTGATGGCTGTTGTATCTGATCCCATCAGAGGAAAGCAGGAAAAACCTTCCCACATCTCTCCCTTATGGAAAAGTTTTCCCTTCATTCCACTAATGGGAAGCATATAAAAAATACACAATGCTCACATTATCTAATACGACAGAATACATACAGGAGAAAATAAGAAAACCGCGTCTAAGCCAGGGGTTTCAAACTCGGCCGGGTAAGTGGGCCGCATATAGAAAAAATGGGAAGTTGACGGGCCGCATTACTTTCAAATTTGATACAATACAAAATTATTGTTAATCAATTAGTTATTTGAACTACTATAACACTATATTACTAGAATAATAATACTACATTACTATAATAATAGCGCTAGGTTTAAAATTTGAGATATTTCTCCACGTGCTTATTTCAACAATCCAGCTTTCCAGTTTAAGTGTCGCCAAATGCAGTCCGGCGGCTCAGTTAGCACACATGTCAAGATTGGGCAGCCTCTTTTTAGATAGTGCCGTAGTGCCCTCTGTGGATGCTGCCGCAGTGCCCTCTGTGGATGCTGCCGCAGTGCCCTCTGTGGATGCTGCCACAGTGCCCTCTGTGGATGCTGCCGCAGTGCCCTCTGTGGATAATGCAACACACCCCCTAGATAAGGCCACAGTGCCCTCTGTGGATAAGGCCACAGTGCCCTCTGTGGATAAGGCCACAGTGCCCTCTGTGGGTAAGGCCACAGTGCCCTCTGTGGGTAAGGCCACAGTGCCCTCTGTAGATAAGGCCACAGTGCCCTCTGTAGATAAGGCCACAGTGCCCTCTGTAGATAAGGCCACAGTGCCCTCTGTAGATAAGGCCACAGTGCCCTCTGTAGATAAGGCCACAGTGCCCTCTGTAGATAAGGCCACAGTGCCCTCTGTAGATAAGGCCACAGTGCCCTCTGTAGATAAGGCCACAGTGCCCTCCGTAGATAAGGCCACAGTGCCCTCCGTAGATAAGGCCACAGTGCCCTCCGTAGATAAGGCCACAGTGCCCTCCGTAGATAAGGCCACAGTGCCCTCCGTAGATAAGGCCACAGTGCCCTCCGTAGATAAGGCCACAGTGCCCTCCGTAGATAAGGCCACAGTGCCCTCCGTAGATAAGGCCACTGTGCCCTCCGTAGATAAGGCCACTGTGCCCTCCGTAGATAAGGCCACAGTGCCCTCCGTAGATAAGGCCACAGTGCCCTCCGTAGATAAGGCCACAGTGCCCTCCGTAGATAAGGCCACAGTGCCCTCCGTAGATAAGGCCACAGTGCCCTCTGTAGATAAGGCCACAGTGCCCTCTGTAGATAAGGCCACAGTGCCCTCTGTAGATAAGGCCACAGTGCCCTCTGTAGATAAGGCCACAGTGCCCTCTGTAGATAAGGCCACAGTGCCCTCTGTAGATAAGGCCACTGTGCCCTCTGTAGATAATGCAACACACCCCTAGATAATGCCAGTGTCCTCTTCAGATACTGTCACACACACACACTTGTAGATAACGCCACAGTGCCCTCTGTAGAGGCTGCCACAGTGCCCTCTGTAGAGTCTGCCACAGTGCCCTCTGTAGAGTCTGCCAAAGTGCCCTCTGTAGAGGCTGCCAAAGTGCCCTCTGTAGAGGCTGCCCCAGTGATGTCAGGGGCTTGCCCAGAGCTGGAGTCCCAGGCAGAGCACTAGTAGGCTCTACCTGGGACTCCAGCTATGCTCCTGACATCACTGGGACTCCTGCTCTGGGGGAAGACCCTGACACACTGTCCATATATGGGCAGATATGTCAGGCAATTCCGCATCGTCCCGGAGCAGAGCCTATACTAGCGCTCTGCCCGGGACTCCGCTATGGAGAAGAGCCTGACACACTGTCCACATATGGGAAGCGATGTCAGGGAATTCCACAGAGTCCCGGAGCAGAGCCTGTACTAGCGCTCTGCCCGGGACTCCGGCTCTGGGGAAGCCCCAGACATCGCTGTTCATATGTGGACAGCGATGTCAGGGAATTCCACAGAGTCCCGGAGCAGAGCCGACACCAGCGCTCTGCTCGGGATTCCGGCTCTGGGGAAGCCCCAGACATCGCTGTTCATATGTGGACAGCAATGTCAGGGAATTCCACAGAGTCCAGGAGCAGAGCCGACACCAGCGCTCTGCTCCGCTCTGGGCAAGACCCTGACACACTGTCCATATATGGGCAGCGATATCAGGGAATTCCACAGAATCCCGGAGCTGAGCCGACACCAGCGCTCTGCTCGGGACTCCGGCTCTGGGGAAGCCCCAGACATCTCTGTTCATATGTGGACAGCGATGTCAGGGAATTCAAAAGTCTCGGAGCAGAGCCGATACTAGCGGCTCTGTGTCCCGCGGGCTGCAGATGACAGCCCCAGGGGCCGCATGCAGCCTGCGGGCCGCGTGCTTGAGACCCCTGGTCTAAGCTTTACAATATAGTACTAGGGGCGGGGGGCGGGATTGTGTACAAAAAGGAAAATTACTTTGTACGGTCACCAAGACAAGCTGGAGATCCTTCAGCTCCAATTAGAGTATGTTCACATGTGGATTTTCACCACATTTTATTAAATTGGCATTAGAATTTTAGTGATCTGAATAGTAATCTGAAAATTGGTAATGGTTTCCCTGCCAATTTTTTTTCATTTTTCAAAGGTTTAATTTATAATTTTGCAAAAAAAAAAAAAAAACGAACAAAAAAAACTACAAAGCATGAAAAGCAAATAATAACACATTCAATTCTATTTAACCAACAAACCCAACCAGTCACACAGAGATGTCCATTTCCTCATCTAAGGCTTCATTCACATCTGCATCAGGACTCCGTTCATGGGTTCCGCTGAACCTTTCCGTCAGAGGAACCCATAAATGGAATTACACCTGATACAAACGGAAACCATAGGTTTCCGTTTGCATCACCATGGATTTCGATGGTGACGGATCCGGTGCAAATGGTTTCCGTTTATCACCGTTGTGTGAGGGTTCCATCGTTTTGACAGAATGAATAGTACAGTCGACTACGGTATTTATTCCGTCAAAATAACAGAACCCTTACACAACGGTGACAAATAGAAACCATTTGCACCGAATAAGTCACCATTAAAATCAATGGTTATGCAAACGGAAACCTATGGTTTCAGTTTGGAGTCCATTCATGGGTTCCCCTGGCGGAAAGGTCCGACGGAACCCATGAACAGACTCCCAACGCCGATGTCAACGAAGCCTTAGTTGTAAGGATAGATAATGATTCCCTTCACATTTGAGCTACAAGTTACGTAGCTTAACAGCTTAACCCATCGGGACCAAATCTTTTCTAATTTGTAGGGACATTTCCTACTCATATATAAAATGTTATACAGGAGGACATATTTATTGACAAGTTGTAACCAATAGTAAAGGGCGGAGGGGGGGGGGGGAAGGGTCTGTGGATGTCCAGGTCATATTTCCCTGTGTTTTTTAAATGTTGTAAGAATCCTCGTAGGAAACACCACGTTGGTACATATCGTATAATCTGTCCCTGAAAAATCGGAGAGCTCAAAATATGCATGAAAACATTTAGGCCTCGGTCACACAGTGCAGAACATGCTGGCTAGAGGTAATGTATATTCATTGTCATGACACATGAGTAGCGTTATAGTGTGTTTATGTGACTGCAAATAGCGATATAGATATATCGCTATCTGCAGTGTAAATGAATGGAGAGAAGTGTATGACGCTGATTGGTCGCTGATTGGTCAGCGTCATACACTCCTCTTTACAACGCCCACTTGGCCATATAGTAAAACACGCCCAGTTGTCCATTGAGAAAGTCATTAGCATAAAGCTAATATAGGTCATAACTCCGTCAAAAATGATCGTTTTTCTACTTTAAAAAAACACATGTTATCTACATTACAGCGCTGATACCATTATGTAGAAGATAGGGCACTTGTAATGTGGTGACAGAGCCTCTTTAAATACACAGTGGCAGTGTTTTTTCAATTACTTTTTAATGACTTTTGTTGTGTGATATCACGCTGTAGCAAATTATCCGAGTCAAGATAAAGATGGCTACATCCGTACATACACGCGATCACATTGTTTGTATTTAATGGCATAAATTACATGATGCTTAGTACAATTTTTATAAACGCATCAATATCGTAAGTACTTTTTAAAAAATAAAAAACTTTTTGGGAAAGTCAAGTTTTGTTGTTAGCGACACTGTAGAAAAGACTTGTGACAACATGTAACGAAGAGATCTCATCCTCTAGGTGACCCAAGGGCAGCCTTTACCCACAATTTGTGTCAGGACTGGATCCGGATTTAACATAGGTTTGTTTTTCGAAATAATTTTTCGATATTTCTCCAAATTTTTGGCTCTATGCCGTTGAAAAAACTGGTAACTGGTCTCTCGTGCTTCAGTATTTATTTTTAAACAAGATGGATTCTTGTGTCCTTTGTTTTGATGCCCTTAACATCCAGTGTTAATATCCTGTAAAATGTAATCCACGGTCAATATTTATACATTGGTTGTGAAATGTCTTATCATTTGAGCAGACTACCCTAGTTCTTATAAGGTCCCCTGTAGGTATTGCCTAGATGGTGTGAGCTGGGTGACAGCTCCTAGCATTAAGGATGGTAGTGCCCGAAGAGGGTTAACAAAATGTTTCCTTTTCTGTATTACAATTCCCCTGTAACATAATCTCGAAGAGGGTAACAGAAACCATGGATGCCGAGCCTGTAACATTGTAAATTAAATGTATTGGTTTTATTGTATTCCATAAATGGTGGTACAGATGCCACATCACAACCCCTAAACAAAAAAAGATCATCGATGTGGCGTCCATCCCACACAATCCACTCATAAAAGGGATTATTGACTGAAAAAATGTTGTTCTCCCACCATGTCATAAACAAATTGTCCATAAAGAGGGAGAATTTTGACCCCATCAGGGCGTCTTCTATCTGCAATAAAATAAAACTATCAAGGCAGAAGTAATTATGTGAGCGCAGATACTTCACTGACATTAAAATAAATTCTTGTAGTTATTTGGAATACCTGGTGTATTTCCTCAAATGGAATTCCATTGCCTTGATTGCCGGAATATGTGGTATGCAGGCAGGCCCGCCATCAGCAACTTCTGGGCTTCATACAGTTAGTGGAATTCCATTTGAGGAAATACATCTGGGTCCCCCATTATTAGGGGATTTGGAGAGGTGGCAATGGAAAGTCGTCGGATGGGAGCAGGATGCAAAGTGGCAGGGACTCTGTGAGCGAGCGGAGGAGTAGGCTAAGAGAACGGAAGGTGGCCGAGGCGAGAGTTGGGCCAGAGTGGATATGACGCTTGACCGGGGTCTGGAGAGGGGAAGGGGAGACAGACCGGTGGGAAGGGGAGAGAGACCGGTGGGAAGGTGGGAGAGAAGGGGCAACATAAAAAAAATAATTAAACTGAATCTACTGCTTTAAAACAGAGTCACTCACCAAGTTGCAGAGTAGGCCGCTGCTTCTGGCCCCTGCATGGGTCCCATTCCTTTCTACAAACCAATTACCGCTGAGCATAACCTTGATGAGTGGCAGCTGCCCACTTTATTTTACTTTTGTGGCCAGGCCCCTGACAGTAGTACCAGCGGTACTACTCTGATGGCAGGCCTGTTTGCAGGGGTACTAGCCAACTATATCACAGATAACCCAAGTTTCAGGACCATGCAAAGTTATGGATTTTTGTCATCCCATGGAATATGGCAACAATAGGGAATTCTATCAGTAAGTATTCTGCCTGTTTCTTGGCTAATACTCCTAATCCAATTCCTTCTTCTAGCAGATTTTTTAAAGATTCTTTACATGCGGTGCTTGGTTTCGACACAAGTTTGCGATATGTCGATTCATTGTCTAAAATGGTATGAACGTGTCTGGGATATAAACAGGAATCTAGAACAACTCCTGCTCCGTGCACTCCTAAGATTTGGAGGACACCGTTATACGCTGGATATATGGTGAGCACCTCTGTGTTTTCACCTTTAGCCCTTATGTGTATATAGTGAACCTTTTAGATGGTTAATGTTTACCCGCTAAGGTGGAAGGGTTGGTTCCAATGCCTAGTTATGGTGGTGTCTGAGGAAATAAAGGTCCTTTTAGACGTCCCGATACTGACCATTAAAACCAGCGCCAATCGACGATACAGCGTGTCACAAGGAGCAATCATCGGTAATGTATGGGGGAAAACAATCGTTACTACACCAGACCCCGCACCGATCTGCCAGTCCAGCTGCCTCCGGGCACTGGACAACACTGCCGGAAGCAGATGGCTCCGACCACTGCATAGCGGCCATTCGGCAGAACTTCAGCTCGGCCTCTATTCTTTGACCTGAGCCATCTGCTTCTGCCAGTGTTTTCCGGTGCCCGGAGGCAGCTGCAGTGGCGGATCGTTGTGGGGTCCAGGTGTCGGACACGCACCAATCACATACTGATGACCTATCCAGTGGATAGGTCATCAGTTGTCAGAACGTGGAAAACCCCTTTAAAGGGAAGGTGTCACGAAAAAAACTTTTTTTTATATAATATTGCTTTTAGTATGTCATTAAAATAAATTGTATTTATTTGTGTTTTTGTGTTGTACTTTTTACTTTTTTCTTTTTAACCCCTTCCCTCTTTAGCCACTTTTGACCTTCCTGACCGAGCCTCATTTTTCAAATCTGACATGTGTCACTTTATGTGGTAATAACTCCGGAATGCTTTCACCTATCAAAGCGATTCTGAGATTGTTTTCTCGTGACACATTGGACTTTATGTTACTGGCAAAATTTGCTCGATATGTTCAGTATTTAATTGTGAAAAACACCAAAATTTAGCGAAAAATTGCAAAAATTAGCATTTTTCTCAATTTAAATGTATCTGCTTGTAAGACAGGCAGTTATACCACCCAAAATTGTTTCTAATTAACATCACCCATATGTCTACTTTAGTTTGGCATCGTTTTTTGAACATCCTTTTATTTTTCTATGACCTCACAAGGCTTAGAACTTTAGCAGCAATTTCTCACATTTTCAAGAAAATTTCAAAAGGCCATTTTTACAGGGGCCAGTTCAGTTGTGAAGTGGCTTTGAGGGCCTTATATATTAGAAACACCCAAAAAGTCACCCCATTTTAAAAACTTCACCCCTCAAAGTATTCAAAACAGCATTTAGAAAATGTCTTAACCCTTTACACATGTCACAGGAATTAAAGCAATGTAGAGGTGAATTTTACAAATTTCATATTTTTTTGCAGAAATTAATTTTTAGTACAATTTTTTTTATAACACAGAAGGTTTTACCAGAGAAATGCAACTCAATATTTGTTGCCCAGTTTCTGCAGTTTTAGGAAATATCCCACATGTGGCCGTAGCGTGCTACTGGAATGAAGCACCGGCCTCAGAAGCAAAGGAACACCTAGTGGATTTTGGGGCCTTATTTTTGTTAGAATAAATTTTAGGCACCATGTCAGGTTTGAAGGGCTCTTGCGGTGCCAAAACAGTCAAAATCCCCCAAAAGTGACCCCATCTGGGAAACTACACACCTCAAGGAAATTATCTAGGGGTACAGTGAGCATTTTGACCGCACAGCTTTTTTACAGAAATTATTAGAAGTAGGCCGTGAAAATTAAAATCAACATTTCTTCAAAGAAAATGTAGGTTTAGCGATTTTTTTTCTCATTTTCACAAAGACTAAAGGAGAAAAAGCACCGTAAAATTTGTAAAGCAATTTCTCCCGAGTAAAACAATACCCCACATGTGGTAATAACCGGTTGTTTGGAGACACGGCGAGGCTGAGAAGGGAAAGAGCGCTATTTGGCTTTTGGAGCTCAAGTTTAGCAGGAATGGTTTGTGGAGGCCATGTCACATTTACAAAGCCCCTGAGGGGACAAAACAGTGGAAACCCCCCACAAGTGACCCCATTTCGGAAACTACGCCCATTGAGGAAATTATCTAGGGGTATAGTGAGCGTTTTGACCCAACAGGTTTTTTGCATAAATTATTGGAAATAGGCCCTGAAAATGACAATCTAAATTTTTTCAAAGAAAATGTAGGTTTAGCTAATTTTTTCTCATTTCCACAAGGACTGAAGGAGAAAAAGCACCGTAAAATTTGTAAACCAATCTCTCCCGAGTAAAACAATGCCCCACATGTGGTAATAAATGGTTGTTTGGAGACACGGCAGGGCTGAGAATGGAAAGAGCGCTATTTGGCTTTTGGAGCTCAAGTTTAGCAGGAATGGTTTGCGGAGGCCAGGTCACATTTACGAAGTCCCTGAGGAGACAAAACAGTGGAAACCCCCCACAAGTGACCCCATTTTGGAGACTACACCCATTGAGGAAATTATCTAGGGGTATAGTGAGCTCTTTGACCCCACAGGTTTTTTGCAGAAATTATTGGAAGTAGGCCCTGAAAATAAAAATCAACATTTTTTCAAAGAAAATGTAGGTTTAGCTTATTTTTACTCATTTCCACAAGGACTGAAGGAGAAAAAGCACCACAAAATTTGTAAAGCAATTTCTCCCGAGTAAAACAATGCCCCACATGTGGTAATAAACGGCTGTTTGGAGACACGGCTTGGCTTAGAAGGGAAAGAGCGCTATTTGGCTTTTGGAGATCACATTGAGCAGGAATGGTTTGCGGCGGCCATGTCACATTTGCAAAGCCCCTGAGGGGAAAAAACAATGAAAACGCCCAAAAAGTGACACCATTTAGGAAACTACACCTCTTGAGGAATTCATCTAGGGGCGTAGTGAGCATTTTGACCCCACAGATGTTTCATAGAATTTATTAGAATTGGGCAGTGAAAATAAAAACAATCCTTTTTCTTCAATAAGACGTAGCTTTAGCGCAAATTTTTTCATTTTCGCAACAAATAAAGGAAAAAAAGAACCCAACATTTGTAAAGCAATTTCTACCGAGTACGGCAATACCCCATATGTGGTCATAAACTGCTGTTTGGGCACACGGCAGGGCTCAGAAGGGAAGGACCGCCATTTGGAGTGCAGATGTTTCTGGATTGGTTTCTGGGCGCCTGTGGGCCCAAAACAGTGGAAACCCCCCAGAAGTGACCCCATTTTGGAAACTACACCCCTCAATGCTTTTACCTACGGGTGTAGTGAGCATGTTAACCCTGCAGGTGTTTTGTAGAAATGAGTGTGAACTCGATGTTGCAGAGTGAAAATGGGATTTTTTCCACAGATATGTGGACAATATGTGGTGCCCAGCTTGTGCCACCATAACAAGACAGCTCTCTAATTATTATGCTGGGTTTCCTGGTTTTAGAAACACCCTACATGTGGCCCTAATCTCTTGCCTGGACAGTCGACCAGGCTCAGGAGTGAAAGGGTACCATGTAAAATTGAGGCCTAATTTGGCGATTTACAAAGTATTGGTTCACAACTGCAGAGGCTCAGATGTGAAATAATAAAAATAAACCCCTGGGAAGTGACCCCACTATGGAAACTGCACACCTCAAGGCATTTATTAAGGGGTGTAGTGAGCATTTTCACCCCACAGATCTTTTCCATAAATGAATGCGCTGTGGATGGTGCAAATTAAAAATTTATATTTTTCCCTAGATATGCCATTCAGTGGCAAATATGTCGTGCCCAGCTTATGCCACTGGAGACACACACCCCAAAAATTGCTAAAAGGGTTCTCCCGAGTATGACGATGCCATATATGTGGAAGGAAACTGCTGTTTGGGCACGCTGTAGGGTTCAGATGGGAGGAAATGCCATTTGGCTTTTGGAGCGTGGATTTTGCTTGGTAGTAGTTTTGTTTGGAGTCTTACTGGTGTTTCCGTTTATAATGTAGGGCATATGTAAGCCGGGCGGAGTATATAAGGGGCATAGTCAGGTGGTATAATAACGGGGTAAAAAAAAACAATAAAATAATCCATAGATGTGTGTTATGCTGTGAAGCAATCCTTTCCGCACAGGCCGGTGTCGCACTGATAAATGGTGTCATTTCTTATCCCCCTTTTGGTCCACACTCCGCGCCTTTGTAGTTTGGGGAATTTTGCTGGGAAAGTGTTGTCCTGGTATAATACGGGCACCGTCGCTTCCAGCGGATATGTTTGGGCCCTCCCTTTCCTGGTTCCCTAATTTTAGGTCCTTGAAAAATCGCCTCTTCAAACAGAAGAAATGTTCCCCTCGGGCACAACTGCATATTTTTTTATTTCCTGACTTATTGGAGCCATAACTAATTTTATTTTTCATAGACGTAGTGGTATGAGGGCTGGTTTGTTGCGGGACGAGCTGTAGTTATTATTGGTACCATTTTGGGGTACATGCGACTTTTTGATCACCTTTTATCCTATTTTTTGGGATGCCAGGTAAACAAAAAAACGCAATTCTGGCACAGCTTTTTTCGTTTTTTTTTTTTATACAGCGTTCACCATGCGTTATAAATTACATGTTAACTTTATTCTGCGGGTCAGTACGATTCCGGCGATACCTAATTTATAGAACTTTTTCATGTTTTACAACTTTTTGCACAATAAAATTACTTTTGTAAAAAGAATGTATTTTTTCTGTCGCCAAGTTGTGAGAACCATAACTTTTTAATTTTTTTGTCGACGGAGGTGTATGAGAGCTTGTTTTTTGCGGGACGAGCTATAGTTTTTATAGGTACCATTTTTGGATATGTGCGACTTTTTGATCACTTTTTATTCTAATATTTGTAGGGCAAAGTGACCAAAAAACAGAAACTCTGGTAACGTTTTTTACGGTTTTTTTTTACGCTGTTCACCGCGTGCAATAAATAATATAATATTTTGATACCTCCGGTCGTTACGGTCGTGGCAATACCAAATACATATGGTTTATTATTATTTTTCAATAATAAAGGACTTGATAAGAGTAAAAGGGGGATTGTGTTTTATATGATTACTTGAAACTTTTACTGTTTTCAAACTTTTATTTTGTGCACTTTTTTTTACACTTTTTTATACTTTTTTTACACTTTTTCTCAAGTCCCACTAGGGGACTTGAAGTTCCAACGGTCAGATTTTTTTTTTTCTAATACATTGCACTACCTATGTAGTGCAATGTATTAGATCTGTCAGTCATTCACTGACAGCAAGCCGATTAGGCTTCGCCTCCCGGCGGGGCCTAAATCGGCTTCCGTAATGGCAGAGCAGGAGACCATTGTGTCTCCTGTTGCCATAACAGCAGTCGCCAGTCCCGATTGCCTGTTAGGGCTGGCGATCTGCTAGTAACCGCTACGATGCAGCAATCGCTTTCGATTGCTGCGTCGAAGGGGTTAATGGCAGGGATCGGAGCTAGCTCCGGTTCCTGCCGTTACAGGTGGATGTCAGCTGTACAGTACAGCTGACTTCCACCGCTGATGACGCCGGATCAGCTCCTGACCCGGCGCCATCTTGCCGACAGCTACGGAAGCCGATCAGGCTCCGCCGCCGGGCGGATCTTGACCGGCTTCGGTGCTAGGCAGACCGGGAGGCCAGTATTAGGCCTCCGGTTGCCATTGCAGCCACCGGAACCCCGGCAATTTCATTACTGGGGTTCCGATGAGCTGCAAACACCTTAAGTGCAGCGATCGCGTTTGAGCGCTGCACTTAAGGGGTTAATGGCGGGGATCGAAGCTAATTTCGGTCCCCGCCGTTACAGCCGGATGTCAGCTGTAAGATACAGCTGAGATCCGGTGATGATGGGACCGGCTCAGCTTCTGAGCCGGTCCCAAACATTTGACGTACATGTACGGCAAGATGCGGGAAGTCAGTACTTTCCATGACGTACATGTACGGCAAATGTCGGGAAGGGGTTAAATCTCTATAGGGGCTGCCATTTTTTTTTAATCTCTGTATCTGTCCATTAACGACACATACAGAGATGGAATACGGCACATACATCCCCATAGAGAATGCGAACGGGAGTCGTTACATTCACTATAGCGTACGCCGTCTGTGTGGGAACGGCGCATGCCCCACTCCCACACAGACCAAAAGGAAGGTCTTTGGTAGAGCGACATCCGGCGCCATTTTCATGTGGACCGGAAGCCGTGGCCGGACAGTAAGATGGTGACTTCTGGATGCGGCTTCCGGCCATATGTTGAAGGCAGCGCAGACGCAAGGACTAGGAGCGGCAGGGTGGAGACGGCAGCGGCGGCAGGAGCAGGTAAATTATGTTTGTGTATGTGATGTGTGTGTATGTTAGTGTTATACTGTCTGCTGAGCACTGTATCTAATCCTCCTACACTGTGCATTCGCTCAGAAAATGGCGGCACACAGTGTAGGAGGTTTGAACATTCAACCCCCTCCTTTCTCCTGGCACTAGCCAGGATAAAGGAGGGGGGATTCTGTGAGGACACTAGAGCAAGTGTGTCTACTCCAACTTTGCAGCATAAGGCAATGAGGTTGCTTTACCACATGCCAATGCTGCAATTTTGGGAATTGCTCCCTCTAGTGACCAGCACATGGAAATGTTATAAATTTGAATCTAATTTATAATATTTCCTTACTTGTGAAAAAATGTAAAAAATGTAAACAATGTGTAATCACTTATATACTAACTGTTTAACTGAAAAAAATAAAAAAATATTTATAGCGACACATTCCCTTTAATACTGACGTTTCATACACCAGTCCTATTAAACAGTTTGCTGGAGTAAGATGCAACACATTTATTAACAGGTGAACGACTCTTAAAAAATGTGTCGCATCTTTTAGCTGCAACGCGGCCTGTCATCAGTACTTTCTATGTGCTGCGGCCTGCTGTAAGAGCCTGAGGGAATCCGGGAGGGAGAATCGGAGTGGCGAGGTAAGTACATTTTTAAAATGTATTTTATTGTCTGATTGGGGGGAGGCAAACAGTCTGATTGGGGGGGAGGTATGGGTCTGGCATGGACCTTTGCCTTGTTACGCCCCTCAGAGATAAATCTGGGCCGCACTATACATATATATTTATGCTATAATTTACATCAGCTACTGGCGTAAATTATAGTAAAATTGTTGCCCATTTCTGCTAAGCCCCGCTGAAAAAATGTAGACATTTGTGCATTTTATGTATTTTCTACGCTAGTAAACTGTTGTAGAAAGGTTAATATAATCCCCCCAAAGGCTACAGATCGTAATACAATATCTTAACCCCTTCCCTCTTTAGCCACTTTTGACCTTCCTGACAGAGCCTCATTTTTCAAATCTGACATGTGTCACTTTATGTGGTAATAACGTTGGAATGCTTTTAGCTATCCAAGCAATTCTGAGAATGTTTTCTCGTGACACATTGGACTTGATGTTACTGGCAAAATTTGCTCGATATGTTCAGTATTTAATTGTGAAAAACACCAAAATTTAGCGAAACATTGCAAACATTTGCACTTTTTCTCAACTTAAATGTATCTGCTTGTAAGACAGGCAGTTACAACACACAAAATTGTTGCTAACTAACATCCCCAATATGTCTACTTTAGATTGGCATCGTTTTTTGAACATACTTTTATTTTTCTAGGATGTTACAAGGCTTTGAAATGTAGCAGCAATTTCTCACATTTAAGAAAATTTCAAAAAGCTATTTTTACAGGGGCCAGTTCACTTGTGAAGTGGCTTTGAGGGCCTTATATATTAGAAACCCAAAAAAGTCACCCCAATTTGAAAACTTCACCCCTCAAAATATTCAAAACAGCTTTTGGAAAATTTCTTAACCCTTTAAACTTTTCACAGGATTGAAAGCAAAGTAGGGGTGAAACTTACAAATTTCATACTTTTTTGCAGAAATTTATTTTTAATCCAATTTTCTTTATAACACAGAAAGTTTTACCATAGAAATGCAACTCAATATTTATTGCCCAGATTCTGCAGTTTTAGGAAATATCCCACATGTGGCCGTAGCGTGCTACTGGACTTTAGCACCAGCCTCAGAAGCAAAGGAACACTTAGTGGATTTTGGGGCGTTATTTTTATTCGAATATATTTTAGGCACCATGTCAGGTTTGAAGGGCTCTTGCGGTGCCAAAACAGTGGAAATCCCCCAAAAGTTATCCCATTTGGGAAACTACACACCTCAAGGAAAATATCTAGGGGTACAGTGAGCAGTTTGACCGCACAGGTTTTTTTAGGTTTAGATAATTTTTTCTCATTTCCACAAGGACTGAAGGAGAAAAAGCACCAAAAGATTTGTGAAGCAATTTCTCCCGAGTAAAACAGTACCCCACATGTGGTAATAAACGGCTGTTTGGACACACGGCAGGGCTTAGAAGGGATGGAGCACCATTTGGCTTTTGGAGTTCACATTTAGCAGGAATGGTTTGCGGAGGCCATGTCCCATTTACAAAGCCCCTGAGGGGATAAAACAGTGGAAACCCCCCACAAGTGACCCCATTTTGGAAACAACACCCATTGAGGAAATTATCTAGGGGTATACTGAGCGTTTTGACCTCACAGGTTTTTTGCAGAAATTATTGGAAGTAGGCCCTAAAAATAAAAATCTACATTTTTTCAAAGAAAATGTAGATTTAGCAAATTTTTTCTCATTTCCACAAAGACTGAAGGAGAAATAGCACCACAAAATTTGTAAAGCAATTTCTACCGAGTAAAACAGTACCCCACATGTGGTAATATACGGCTGTTTGGACACAAAGCAGGGCTTAAAATGGAAAGAACGCTATTTGGCTTTTGGAGATCACATTTAGCAGGAATGGTTTGCGGAGGCAATGTCGCATTTGCAAAGCCCCTGAGGGGACAAAACAATGAAAACGCCCAAAAAGTGACTCCATTTAGGAAACTACACCCCTTGAGGAATCCCTCTAGGTGTATAGTGAGCATTTTGACCCCATAGATGTTTCATAGAATTTATTAGAATTGGGCAGTGAAAATAAAAACAATCCTTTTTCTTCAATAAGACGTAGCTTTACCGCAAAATTTTTTGTTTTCTCAACAAATAAAAGAAAAAAAGAACCCAACATTTGTAAAGCAATTTCTCCCGAGTACGGCAATACCCCATCTATGATCATAAACTGCTGTTTGGGTACACGGCAAGGCTCAGAAAGGAAGGAGCGCCGTTTGGAGTGCAGATTTTGCTGGATTGGTTTCTGGGCGCCTGTGGGACCAAAACAGTGGAAACCCCCCAGAAGTGACCACATTTTGGAAACTACACCCTCAATGCATTTACCTAGGGGTGTAGTAAGCATGTTAACCCTGCAGGTGTTTTGTAGAAATTAGTGTGCACTCGATGTTGCAGAGTGAAAATGGGATTTTTTTCCATAGATATGCCAATATGTGGTGCCCAGCTTTTGCCACCATAACAAGACAGCTCTCTAATTATTATGCTGGGTTTCCTAGTTTTAGAAACACCCTTCATGTGGCCATAATCTTTTGCCTGGACATTGGACCAGGCTCAGGAGTGAAAACGTACAATGCGAAATTGAGGCCTAATTTGGCGATTTATAAAGTATTGGATCACGATTGCAGAGTCTCAGATGTGAAATAATAAAAAGAAACCACTGAGAAGTGACCCTATTTGGAAACTGCACCCATCAAGGCATTTATTAAGTGGTGTAGTGAGCATTTTCACCCCACCCCATCCATAAATGATTGAGCTGCGGATGGTGCAAAGTAAAAATTTCTATTTTTCCCTAGATCTGCCATTTCAGTGGCAAATATGTTATGCCACTGGAGACACACACCCCAAAAATTGTTAAAAGGGTTCTCCCGGGTATGACGATGCCATATATGTGGAAGGAAACTGCTGTTTGGGCACACTGTAGGGTTCAGATGGGTGGGAGCGCCATTTGGCTTTTGTAGCGTGGAATTTGCTTGGTAATAGTTTTGTTTGGAGTCTTACTTGTGTTTCCGTTTATAATGTGGGGCATATGTGAGCTGGGCAGAGTACATCAGCTGCATAATCAGGGGGTATAATAATGGGGTAAAAAAACAATAAAATAATCCATAGATGTGTGTTACGCTGTGAAGCAATCCTTTCTGCACAGGCCAGTGTCGCACTTATATATGGCGTCCTTTCTTATGCCCCTTTTTGTCCACACCCCGCACCTTTGCAGTTTGGGGAATTTTGCTGTGAAGTGTTGTCTTGGTATAATACGGGCACCCTCGCTTCCAGTAGATATGTTTGGGCCCTCCCCTTCCTAGTTCCCTAATTTTAGATCCTTGATAAATCGCCTCTTGAAACAGAAGAAATGTTCCCCTCGGGCACAACTGCATATTTGTAATGATGGGGGTAGAACATAAGGCATCTGGAGTCAGTCTGAACTCCTAAGTCATCACCCCTATAACCTCAGTTTTATTGCCCCGGCTTATCTTAATGATATATCTCTTCGTGTACTAATTGCCTTTGTGTAACATCTAAATGTTGTGCTTTTTTCTAAGTCATTCATTTGTAAACTACCTGAAGAAGGAGCCTCTGCGCTCTGAAAGCTTGCATATAGAACTTTTATGGTTAGCCAATAAAGGTATCATACCTATTATACTTTTGTCTTTTTTGACACAAAAGTATTTAACATTTCAAGTTATAAAATAAAACACAATTGCCATTTTTCTCTTATCAAGTCCTTTATTATTGAAAAAAAATAATAAACCATACGTATTTGGTATCGCCGTGACCGTAACGACCTGAGGTATCAAAATATTATATTATTTATTACATGCGGTGAACAGCGTAAAAAAAAACGTAAAAAACTATACCTGAGTTTCTGTTTTTTGGTCACTTTGCCCTACAAATATTGGAATAAAAAGTGATCAAAAAGTCGCACGTATCCAAAAATGGTACCTATAAAATCTATAGATTGTCTTACAAAAAACAAGCCCTCATACAGCTCTGTCGAATATTTTTTTTAAAAGTTATGGTTCTCACAACTTGGCGACAGAAAAAATACATTCTTTTTATAAAAGTAATTTTATTGTGCAAAAAGTTGTAAAACATAAAAAAGTTCTATAAATTAGGTATTGCTGGAATCGTACTGACCCGCAGAATAAAGGTAACATGTAATTTATAACGCATGGTGAACACTGTATAAAAAAACTAAAAAAGCTGTGCCAGAATTGCGTTTTTTTGTTTACCTGGCCTCCCAAAAAATAGGATAAAAGGTGATCAAAAGTCTCTTGTACCCCAACATGGTACCAATAATCGCTACAGTTCGTCCTGCAAAAAAACAGCCCTCATACCACTACATCTATGAATAAATAAAATTCGTTATGGCTCCAATAAGTCAGGAAATAAAAAAATATTGTAAAGGATCTGCCAGGCACAACTTCTGTGTATAGGTAATCAGTCTGCACCTGAGTCTATGCCTCTGAGACTGACTGCATCTTCCACCACTCAGGCTGGCAGGCTTAGGAGTGGGAGAGCCTATCGCAGCCTGGCCAGACTCAGCTAGCTCCTGCCCTCTGTCTATTTATACCTGCCTTTCCTGTTCCTCCTTTGCTTGTGATCCTTCTCGTGTGGTTTCCTGGCCCAGCTACAGCTTCTGACTATTTGATCCTGCTCCATACTGACCCTGGCTTACTGACTACTCTCCTGCTCTGCGTTTGGTACCTCGTACACTCCTGGTTTGACTCGGCTCGTTCACCTCTCTTGTTGCTCACGGTGTTTCCGTGGGCAACTGCCCCATTTCCCTTAGCTTTGTGTACCCTTGTCTGTTTGTCTCGTGCACTTACTGAGCGTAGGGACCCCCGCCCAGTTGTACCCAGTCGCCTAGGGCGGGTCGTTGCAAGTAGGCAGGGACAGAGTTGCGGGTAGATTAGGGCTCACTTGTCCGTTTCCCTACCCCTATCATTACATAATCACAAGCCCATTACCTAGTCTACCCTGGTCCCTGTCTATAATATGGACCCCCTTGAGACCCTGGCCCAGCAAATGCAGGGTTTCTCCCTACAGGTCCAGGCCCTGGCTCAAAGGGTCAACCAGCCTGACACTACCATGGTAGTGCCCCTCACCTCACCTCTTGAACCCCACCTCAAGTTGCCTGACCGGTTCTCAGGGGACAGGAGGACTTTTCTCTCCTTTCAGGAGAGTTGTAGGCTCTACTTTCGCTTAAAGCCTCACTCCTCAGGTTCTGAGAGCCAGCGGGTGGGTATAATTATGTCGCGTCTCCAGGAAGGGCCCCAAGAGTGGGCCTTCTCCTTGGCTCCTGACGCCCCTGAACTTTCCTCCGTTGATCGTTTCTTTTCTGCTCTCGGACTCATTTATGACAAGACTGACTGCCTTTGCCGAGAGTCAGCTGGTGACCTTACGTCAGGGTAAGAGACCTGTTGAGGACTATTGTTCTGACTTTAGGAAGTGGTGCGTAGCTTCTCGGTGGAATGACCCTGCCTTAAGGTGCCAGTTTAGGTTGGGTCTGTCGAACGCCCTGAAAGACCTGCTAGTTAGCTATCCCTCTTCTGACTCCCTAGACCAGGTTATGGCTTTAGCGGTACGACTTGACCGACATCTCAGGGAACGACAACTTGAACGTTTTTGTGTTTTCCCCTCTGACTCCCCCATGATGCCTCCCGAGGTCCCGTTGCTTCGCTCTTCCACGGAAGACTCGGAGGTAACTATGCAACTTGGGGCCTCCGTGTCCCCCCGACAACGTAGAGAGTTCCGCAGGAAGAATGGTCTCTGCTTCTATTGTGGGGATGACAAGCATCAAGTGAACACCTGTCCTAAGCGTAAGAATAAGCAGCCGGAAAACTTCCGTGCCTAAGTGATCATCGGGGAGGTCACTTGGGCGCACAGGTATGAAACGTAATAAAATCTTGCTTCCCTTTCAGGTCTCTTTTGGTGGTAGGTCTGCTACCGGCAGTGCCTTCGTGGATTCAGGGTCTTCTGCTAATATCATGTCTGTGGAATTTGCTATGTCTCTAGCTATGCCTTTGATTGATTTGCCTAAACCTGTCCCGGTAGTGGGTATCGACTCCACTCCTCTTGCTAATGGTTATTTTACACAGCATACCCCTGTTTTTGAACTCCTTGTTGGCTCCATGCATTTGTAGCAGTGCTCTGTACTGTTGATGCAGGGATTATCGTCCAATTTGGTTTTAGGCCTTCCCTGGTTGCAGTTGCATAATGCCACGTTTGACTGGAATACTGGGGAGCTTACCAAATGGGGTAATGAATGCTTGACGTCATGTTTTGCTGTTAATTCCATTTCTCCCCCTGAGGAGGTGAACACGCTACCTGAGTTTGTGCAGGACTTCGCTGTTGTTTTCTCTAAGGAGGCCTCCGAAGTGTTACCTCCTCATAGAGAATACGATTGCGCTATCGAATTGGTACCAGGAGCTAAACTCCCTAAGGGTAGGATATTTAATCTTTCTTGTCCCGAACGTGAAGCCATGAGAGAGTATATCCAGGAATGCCTGGCCAAGGGTTACATTCGCCCCTCTACTTCTCCGGTAGGTGCTGGATTCTTCTTCGTAGGGAAGAAGGATGGTGGTCTTAGGCCATGCATTGACTACAATAACTTGAATAAGGTCACTGTAAGGAACCAGTATCCCCTTCCTTTGATTCCTGATCTCTTTAATCAGGTTCAGGGGGCCCAATGGTTCTCTAAGTTTGATCTACGGGGGGCGTATAACCTTATCCGCATCAAAGAGGGGGAAGAGTGGAAGACTGCGTTTAACACGCCCGAAGATCATTTCGAATACCTCGTCATGCCCTTTGCGTTGTGTAATGCTCCGGCGGTCTTCCAGAATTTCATAAATGAAGGGATTACCTGGTGGTATTTCTTCTAGTGCACCTTGATGACATACTGGTGTTTTCCAAGGACTTGTCCTCCCACATTGAGCATGTCAGGAAGGTGCTCCAGGTCCTTCGGGAAAACAAACTTTTTGCGAAAACCAAAAAATGTGTGTTTGGGGTACAGGAGATACCATTTTTGGGTCAAATCCTCACTCCTCATGAATTCCGCATGGGCCCCGCCAAGGTCCAGGCTGTGGCGGAATGGGTCCAACCTGCCTCCCTGAAGGCGTTACAGTGTTTCTTGGGGTTCGCTAATTATTACAGGAGATTTATTGCTAACTTCTCGGTCATCGCTAAGCCTCTTACGGACCTCACTCGCAAAGGTGCTGATCTCCTCCACTGGCCTCCTGAGGCTGTCCAGGCTTTTGAGGTCCTTAAGAAGTGCTTTATCTCGGCCCCGGTGCTGGTTCAGCTCAACCAAATGGAGCCATTTATCGTGGAAGTTGACGAATCCGAGGTGGGAGTGGGGGCTGTCTTGTCCCAGGGTACCAGGTCCCTCACCCATCTCCGTCCCTGTGCCTACTTCTCCAGGAAGTTTTCGCCCACTGAGAGTAACTATGATATTGGCAACCGCGAACTCTTAGCCATTAAATGGGCATTTGAAGAGTGGCGCCACTTCCTGGAGGGGGCTTTGGCACCAGGTAACGGTCCTTACCGACCACAAGAATCTGGTTTTCCTAGAATCTGCCCGGAGGCTAAACCCGAGACAAGCTCGATGGGCGCTATTTTTTACCAGATTCAACTTTTTGGTTACTTATAGGGCTGGGTCTAAAAATATTAAGGCCGATGCACTGTCGTGTAGCTTCATGGCCAGCTCCCCTTCGGAGGAAGATCCTGCTTGTATTCTGCCTCCTGGTATAATCACTTCTTCTATTGATTCTGATTTAGTCTCAGAAATTGCGGCTGATCAAGGTTCAGCTCCCGGGAACCTTCCTGAGGACAAGCTGTTTGTTCCCCTGCAATTCCAGCTAAGGGTACTTAGGGAAAATCATGACTCCGCACTATCTGGTCATCCAGGCGTCCTGGGTACCAAACACCTCATTGCCAGAAACTATTGGTGGCCTGGGTTGCCTAAAGACGTTAAGGCCTACGTCGCCGCTTGTGAGGTTTGTGCTAGGTCCAAGACTCCCAGGTCCCGACCAGCGGGCTTACTACGTTCTTTGCCCATTCCTCAGAGACCTTGGATCCATATCTCCATGGATTTTATCACCGATTTGCCTCCATCTCAAGGCAAGTCGGTGGTGTTGGTTGTAGTAGACTGCTTCAGTAAGATGTGCCTCTTTGTGCCCCTCAAGAAACTACCCAATGCCAAGACCTTAGCTACCTTGTTTGTCAAACACATCCTGCGTCTCCATGGGGTCCCTGTCAATATTGTTTCGGACAGAGGGGTACAATTTGTTTCATTGTTTTGGAGAGCCTTCTGTTAAAAGTTGGAGATTGATCTGTCCTTCTCCTCTGCCTTCCATCCTGAAACTAATGGCCAAACCGAGAGGACTAATCAATCTCTAGAACAATATTTAAGGTGTTTTATCTCTGACTGTCAATATGATTGGGTCTCATTCATTCCCCTCGCCGAATTTTCCCTTAATAACCGGGTCAGTAACTCGTCAGGGGTCTCCCCCTTTTTCTGTAATTTTGGGTTTAATCCACGGTTCTCCTCCGTTTCACCTGGTAGTTCCAACAATCCCGAGGTAGAGGTCGTTCATCGGGAACTGTGCACAGTCTGGGCCCAGGTTCAGAAGAACCTAGAGGCGTCCCAGAGCGTACAAAAAACTCAGGCTGATAGAAGACGTTCTGCTAACCCCTTGTTTATGGTCGGGCATCTGGTGTGGTTATCGTCTAGGAACTTGTGCCTTAAGGTCCCGTCCAAGAAATTTGCTCCCCGGTTTATTGGGCCATATAAGGTCATTGAAGTCCTTAATCCTGTCTCCTTCCGACTGGAGTTGCCCCCATCTTTTTGAATACACGACGTGTTTCATGCTTCCCTCCTTAAACGCTGCTCCCCGTCCTTGGCTCCCTCGAGGAGACCTCCTGTTCTCGTTCTCACCCCTGAGGGGGTGGAATTCGAGGTGGCCAAGATTGTGGACAGCAAGATGGTCCAAGGCTCCCTCCAGTACCTGGTCCATTGGAGAGGATACGGGCCTGAGGAGAGGACTTGGGTACCCGCCCGGGATGTTCACGCTGGGGTATTGGTCAGGAAGTTCCACCTTCGTTTCCCCAATAAACCAGGTCCACTTAGAAAGGGTCCGGTGGCCCCTCATAAAAGGGGGGTACTGTAAAGGATCTGCCAGGCACAGCTTCAGGGTTAACGCCCATAGGTAATCAGTCGGCACCTGAGTCTATGTCTCTGAGACGGACTCCAGCTTCCACCACTCAGGCTGGCAGGCTTAGGAGTGGGAGAGCCTATCGCAGCCTGGCCAGACTCAGCTAGCTCCCGCCCTCTGTCTATTTATACCTGCCTTTCCTGTTCCTCCTTTGCTTGTGATTCTTCTCGTGTGGTTTCCTGGCCCAGCTACAGCTTCTGACTATTTGATCCTGCTCCATACTGACCCTGGCTTACTGACTACTCTCCTGCTCTGCGTTTGGTACCTCGTACACTCCTGGTTTGACTCGGCTCGTTCACCTCTCTTGTTGCTCACGGTGTTTCCGTGGGCAACTGCCCCATTTCCCTTAGCTTTGTGTATCCTTGTCTGTTTGTCTCGTGCACTTACTGAGCGTAGGGACCGCCGCCCAGTTGTACCCCGTCGCCTAGGGCGGGTCGTTGCAAGTAGGCAGGGACAGAGTGGCGGGTAGATTAGGGCTCACTTGTCCGTTTCCCTACCCCTATCATTACAGATGCACTGTCTCAGATATACAGTATATACACTACCGTTCAAAAGTTTAGGGTCACTTAGAAATTTCCTTATTTTTGCAAGAAAAGCACAGTTTTTTTCAATGAATATAACATTAAATTAATCAGAAATACACTCTATACATTGTTAATGTGCTAAATGACTATTCTAGCTGCAAACGTCTGTTTTTTAATGCAATATCTACATAAGTGTATAGAGGCCCATTTCCAGCAACCATCACTCCAGTGTTCTAATGGTACATTGTGTCTTCTAACTGTGTTAGAAGGCTAATGGATGATTAGAAAACACTTGAAAACCCTTGTGCAATTATGTTAGCACCGCTGTAAACAGTTTTGCTGTTTAGAGGAGCTATAAAACTGACCTTCCTTTGAGCTAGTTGAGAATGTGGAGCATTACATTTGTGGGTTCAATTAAACTCTCAAAATGGCTAGAAAAACAGAGCTTTCATGTGAAACTCGACAGTCTATTCTTGTTCTTAGAAATGAAGGCTATTCCATGCGAGAAATTGCCAAGAAACTGAAGGTTTCCTACAACGGTGTGTACTACTCCCTTCAGAGGACAGCACATACAGGCTCTAACCAGAGTAGAAAGAGAAGTGGGAGGTCCCGCTGCACAACTGAGCAACAAGACAAGTACATTAGAGTCTCTAGTTCGAGAAATAGACGCCTCACAGGTCCTCAACTGGCAGCTTCCATAAATAGTACCCGCAAAACGCCAGTGTCTCTACAACGTCTACAGTGAAGAGGCAACTCCGGGATGCTGGCCTTCAGGGCAGAGTGGCAAAGAAAAAGCCATATCTGAGACTGTCTAATAAAAGGAAAAGATTAATATGGGCAAAAGCACACAGACATTGGACAGAGGAAGATTGGAAAAAAGTGTTATGGACAGACAAATCGAAGTTTGAGGTGTTTGGATCACACAGAAGAACATTTGTGAGACGCAAAACAACTGAAAAGATGCTGGAAGAGTGCCTGACGCCATCTGTCAAGCATGGTGGAGGTAATGTGATGGTCTGGGGTTGCTTTGGTGCTGGTAAAGTGGGAGATTTGTACAAGGTAAAAGGGATTTTGAATAAGGAAGGCTATCACTCCATTTTGCAACGCCATGCCATACCCTGTGGACAGCGCTTGATTGGAGCCAATTTCATCCTACAACAGGACAATGACCCAAAGCACACCTCCAAATTATGCAAGAACTATTTAAGGAAGAAGCAGGCAGCTGGTATTCTATCTGTAATGGAGTGGCCAGCGCAGTCACCAGATCTCAACCCCATAGAGCTGTTGTGGGAGCAGCTTGACCGTATGGTACGCAAGATGTGCCCATCAAGCCAATCCAACTTGTGGGAGGGCCTTCTGGAAGCATGGGGTGAAATTTCTCCCGATTACCTCAGCAAAATAACAGCTAGAATGCCAAAGGGCTGCAATGCTGTAATTGCTGCAAATGGAGCATTCTTTGACAAAAGCAAAGTTTGAAGGAGAAAATTATTATTTCAAATAAAAATCATTATTTCTAACCTTGTCAATGTCGTGACTATATTTTCTAGTCACTTTGCAACTCATTTGATAAATATAAGCGTGAGTTTTCATGGAAAACACAAAATTGTCTTGGTGACCCCAAACTTTTGAACGGTAGTGTATCTTTTTTTTTTTTTAGGGGGGTGGGCAAAACATGTCTTGTGGCACAAGACAGTCTGATTGGACAGTCTGATTAGTGAGGGAGATACGGGTCTGGCTTAGGCCTTTTGTAACACACTCAATGTAAAATTGTACACTAGCTCGGAGCTGGCGTTCATCATGGCGTTCATCATGGCGTTCATCATGGCGTTCATCATGGCGTTCATCATGGCGTTCTGGGCCGGATGATGAAGAAAAGAGAACGTGAACGGCTCCAATCTGAGAAGATGTCACCTGTGAGTCACTGAGTTTCACTGCACTGTATTCACTTATATGGTCTGCAGAATGCCTGTGTAGGACTGATACGTCATTAAAGTGTTGATGTAACCTGTATACCATGTTCACGTGACCCAATGTGTCATGTCACAGCGTATTCATATCATGGAAGCTTTCAGTCTACATGACTACCGCCCGTCACGGTGCGCATACCTTAGATCAAAATTTCGACATATAACTAACTCTAAACCTCATAAGCAAATTTTCTTGAGCTATTATACTAGGATGTACAATTCTATATTAAAATATTATCATATTAGTCATGTGTCCTAGTATAGCCACATCCAGCGATGGGTGGGATGGGTGAAACATAAAATAGTTTTCCATGAGTTTTGGACTGCGATGTGATGCTGATCTCTCCTTTTGGGGGTAATATACAGGAAATATGGGGGTTATATAAGGGACTCCCATCATCCCTGTATATACCAGCCATCATCCCCATATATAACCACCATTATCCATGTATGCAGGGCCGCAATTACCATGAGGCAAGTTGAGCCTCTGGCTTCAGGCGGCACACTGCAGGGTCTTAGAGGGGGCGGCATTACAGAGCTACTGGCTGACGTTTCCACAACTTATTAGCAGCTGCAAGATGTGCTGCCTCCTTAAGAGAATATCGCTCCTGTGCCACCTTAATAACCCCCCCCCCCCTGACTTCCCCCGCTGCTCTCCACTCTCCTGTCCCTGTTGTAATGTGATCCTGCTGAGTGTCTGGACGGAGAGAGCAGCGTGCACGTGTCTTCACCTATTGCCGGCATGAAGAGGCTCAGGGGAGATCCTGCCATGGACTCTCCACCTCTTCCTGATTTTCTCTGGAGTCTACAAAAGGTATGTGTAGTGTGTACTGTATGTATGTAATGTGTGTGTGTGTGTGTGTGTGTGTGTGTGTGTGTGTGTATATATATATATACACACACACACAAGTATGTAATGTACGTACTATATGTGTATATTTGTGTCGTTTAGTATGTGTGTGTGTGTATAAAAATATTAAAATATTATACAAATCGGCAGCCACTTGTCTCTATCAATCACTGATAGAGAAAAGAGGCTGCTGATTAAAAATAAAATAAAAAGCATTTCATACGTACCTGGTCGTTGTCTTGGTGACGAGTCCCTCTTCTTCCTACAGTCCGACCTTCTTTTCTGACGCGGCAGCCTGTGATTGGCTGCAGAGGCCTCTGCAGCCTGTGATTGCCAATCATGTGAAGGTGTTCTTGAGGACAGGAGTGGAGGAGAGGTAACAGACTGAGAGCTACGTAATGGTAAGAGCAGAGTTCACAGCAGCACAGAATCTGCACGTTCCTCTCCTGAAATACTCTGTGCTGCTGTGAACTCTGCTCTTACCATTACGTAGCTCTGTCTGTTACCTCTTCTCCACTCTTGTCCTCAATAACACCTTCACATGATTGGCAAGTCACCACCCCGCACAAGATCCGCACGCTCATCTCCTGAAATACTCTGTGCTGCTGTGAACTCTGCTCTTACCATTACGTGGTGACTTGCCAATCATGCGAAGGTGTTATTGAGGACAGGAGTGGAGGAGAGGTAACAGACTGAAAGCTACGTAATGGTAAGAGCAGAGTTCACAGCAGCACTGAATCTGCACGCTGATCTCCTGAAATACTCTGTGCTGCCTTAAACTCTATGGACAGGTCAGGATCCTGTTTCTTTTAAATGCTGCACTGTAGCGCAGCCTTATATAGTGGATCGAGCGGGTTCCCCAGCAGCATTTAAAAGAAACAGTGTGTGTGTTTGTGTATGTGTGTGTTTGTGTATATATGTGTGTTTGGGTATGTGTCTTTGTCTGTTTTTGTTTTTATATGTGTGTTTGTTTATGTCTGTGTGTGTGTGTGTGTGTGTGTGTTTATGTGTGTTTGTGTATATATGGGTGTGTTTGTGTATATGTGATTGTGTATATGTTTGTGTATGTGTGTTTGTGTATATGTGTGTGTTCGTGTATATGTGTGTTTTTGTTTGTATATGTGTGAGTTCGTGTATATGTGTGTGTTCGTGTATATGTGTGTTTTTGTTTGTATATGTGTGAGTTCGTGTATATGTGTGTGTGTGTGTGTGTGTATATCTTGTTGTGACTGTGTATATATGTATGTGTTTGTGTATGGTTGTTTGTGTGTGCGTGTATATATGTGTGTAGGTGAGTAGAAGTATTGGTATTGTTCACATTGATAACTGTTTTTTTATGTTGTTGCAGATTTTGATGTACCGATTGGACTACATCTTCGATTCGTTGGACTACTGCGTAGATCTACGTTTTTTCAAATTTTAATAAAATGGTTAACGAGGGTTTTGTTGGGGATTTCTTATTTCAATAAAAAAGAATTGTCTTTGTGGTTTTTTTTTAACTTTATTAGTGCCTAGATAATGGCAGTTGGCTGATTGACAGCGTCCATTATTAAGGCGGTACTTAGTGTTAGCCGGTGCAGAGGCTAGCACTAACCACCCATTATTACCCCGGTACCCACTACCACCAGGGGTGCCGGGAAGAGCTTGGTACGATCCAGTACCCAACCATCTGTTGTGATGGTCGGGTACTGGGGCGGCCATAGGCTGGTATTATGAGGCTGGGGAGTGCCAAAAACAGTGGACCTTCCCACCCTTGTAATGCTAGGCTGCTGCTGTGTTGTATCGGGCTGGTTATAAAAATGGGGTGGACCCCTACATCATTTTTTTTTTTTATTTAACAATAGACGGGTCCCCCACATTTTTAATAACCAGCCATATACAAGGCCGCAGCAGTCTGGCATTACATGGGTGGGAAGGGCCACTGGTTTTGTCCATTCCCTGGCTAATAACACTGTGTTGTATGTGGCTGGTTATGATAAATTGGGTGGAACCCCATGTCTTTTTAAAAAAAAAAAATAATAATTTAAAAAAATTACGTGGGGTCCCCCCCCACTTTTATAACCAGCCAGATACAACACAGCAGCAGCAGCCTAGCATTACAAGGGTGGGAAAGTCCACGGTTTTTGGCCCTTCCCAGCCTCATAATACCAGCCTGCGGCCGCCCCAGAGCCCGACCATCACAACAGATGGTCGGGTACTGGATCGTACCTGGCTCTTCCCGGCACCCCTGGTGTTGGTGGGTACCGGGGTAATAATGGTGGTTAGTGTTAGCCTCTGCACCGGCTAACACTAAGCCTCGCCTTAGTAATGGATGTTGTCACTCAGACAGCGGCCATTACTAAAGTGGTAGTAATAAAATTTTAAAAGAAAAAGACAAAGATATAGATAAAATATTTTATTGAAATAAAGCACCCCCAACACAACCCTCATTAACCATTTTATTGAAGAAAAAAAACCCTTCATCTAAGTAGTCCTCGAAACCGACGTAGTCCAAACACCAAACCTGTAAAAAAAATAAATGAAATAAAACATGTTGTAGGCTTAGATTCAGTTTAACCCCTTAAGGACGCAGCCTAGTTTGGGCCTTAAAGAGGCTCTGTCACCAGATTTTGCAACCCCTATCTGCTATTGCAGCAGATAGGCGCTGCAATGTAGATTACAGTAACGTTTTTATTTTTAAAAAACGAGCATTTTTGGCCAAGTTATGACCATTTTTGTAGTTATGCAAATGAGGCTTGCAAAAGTCCAAGTGGGTGTGTTTAAAAGTAAAAGTCCAAGTGGGTGTGTATTATGTGCGTACATCGGGGCGTTTTTAATACTTTCACTAGCTGGGCGCTCTGATGAGAAGTAACATCCTCTTCTCTTCAGAACGCCCAGCTTGTGACAGTGCAGATCTGTGACGTCACTCACAGGTCCTGCATCGTGACGGCCACATCGGCACCAGAGGCTACAGTTGATTCTGCAGCAGCATCAGCGTTTGCAGGTAAGTCGATCTTACCTGCAAACGCTGATGCTGCTGCAGAATCAACTGTAGCCTCTGCTGCCGATGTGGCCGTCACGATGCAGGACCTGTGAGTGACGTCACAGATCTGCACTGTCACAAGCTGGGCGTTCTGAAGAGAAGAGGATGTTACTTCTCTTCACAGCGCCCAGCTAGTAAAAGTATTAAAAACGCCCCGATGTACGCACCTAATACACGCCCACTTGGACTTTTACTTTGAAACACGCCCACTTGGACTTTTGCAAGCCTCATTTGCATAATTACAAAAATGGTCATAACTTGGCCAAAAATGCTCGTTTTTTAAAAATAAAAACGTTACTGTAATCTACATTGCAGCGCCTATCTGCTGCAATAGCAGATAGGGGTTGCAAAATCTGGTGACAGAGCCTCTTTAAGGCTCAGAGCCCATTTTTCAAATCTGACATATTTCACTTTATGTGGTAATAACGTCGGAATGCTTAAACCTATCCAAGCGATTTTGAGATTGTTTTCTCGTGACACTTTGGGCTTCATGTTCGTGGTAAAATTTGGTCGATATATTCAGTCTTTATTTGTGAAAAATTGCAAAATTTAGAGAAAATTTACAAAAAATTGCATTTTTCAGAATTTAAATGCATCTGCTTGAAAAACAGACGGTTATACCACCCAAAATAGTTACTAGTTCACATTTCCCATATGTCTACTTTAGATTGGCATCGTTTTTTGAACATTATTTTATTTTTCTTGGACGTTACAAGGCTTAGAACATAAACAGCAATTTCTCATATTCTTAAGAAAATTTCAAAAGCCTTTTTTTGAAGGTACCAGTTCAGTTCTGAAGTGGCTTTGTGGGGCCTATGTATTAGAAACCCCCATAAAACACCCCATTTTAAAAACTAGACCCCTCAAAGTATTCGAAACAGCATTTAGAAAGTTTTTTAACCCTTCAGGCATTTCACAGGAATTAAAGCAAAGTGGAAATGAAATTTGCAAATTTCATTTTTTCTGCTGAATTTCAATTTTATTAAATTTTTTTCTGGAACAGAGAAGGATTTACCAGGGAAATACTACTAAATATGTATTGTCCAGATTCTGCAGTTTTTAGAAATGTCCCACATGTGGCTCTAGTGCGCTCGTGGACTAAAACACAAGCCCTAGAAGCAAAGAAGCACCTAGTGCATTTTGAGGCCTCTTTTTTTATTAAAACACCGAAAAAAGGCCATACTTACAAATGGACACAGCCAGGCCAGAAACGCTGATGAAAGGGCGAGCAGGTGCTTTAAATAATAATAGCCACTCCCACTAGTCTTGAGGGGAGTGGTGTGTGGTGCATGGGAAGTGTAGTAAGAAATAATAAATGAATAGTGTGTGTGCAAGTGTAATACTATAAGTGAAATATAGGGGGCAGTAATAAATGAAGTGCCTCAATGGAAATAAATGGATAATGGGGTGCAAGTGAGTGAAACATGGAGGGATAGTGTGTACGTCATGAGGCACAACGTGTATAGCCAGGTAGAAGCCTATTTGTGACGCCTTGATAATTCATAGAGCGGGCTACCCTGCTTGCTATGCCAAACAACAACACACCATGCTCTCCCAGCATCAAAGACCCGGCTGTGTCCAAGAGAAGCGAATATACATAATAATGAAAAATACCTGGGGTATTGGTAATCATTTTGGCCAAAAGGACGCAAGCTCGCAATCCACGACAAGGATCCCCAGACTTGCGAGTCCCTAACTCCTAAACTGGAACAGAACGTTCCTGATGCACAAACAGAACCGATAAAAACACAGGAACATATACAAAAACACCGAAAAAGGCCATACTTACAAATGGACACAGCCAGGCCAGAAATGCTGATGAAAGGGCGAGCAGGTGCTTTAAATAATAATAGCCACTCCCACTAGTCTTGAGGGGAGTGGTGTGTGGTGCATGGGATGTGTAGTAAGAAATAATAAATGAATAGTGTGTGTGCAAGTGTAATACTATAAGTGAAATATAGGGGGCAGTAATAAATGAAGTGCCTCAATAGAAATAAATGGATAATGGGGTGCAAGTGAGTGAAACATGGAGGGATAGTGTGTACGTCATGAGGCACAACGTGTATAGCCAGGTAGAAGCCTATTTGTGACGCCTTGATAATTCATAGAGCGGGCTACCCTGCTTGCTATGCCAAACAACAACACACCATGCTCTCCCAGCATCAAAGACCCGGCTGTGTCCAAGAGAAGCGAATATACATAATAATGAAAAATACCTGGGGTATTGGTAATCATTTTGGCCAAAAGGACGCAAGCTCGCAATCCACGACAAGGATCCCCAGACTTGCGAGTCCCTAACTCCTAAACTGGAACAGAACGTTCCTGATGCACAAACAGAACCGATAAAAACACAGGGACATATACAAAAACACCGAAAAAGGCCATACTTACAAATGGACACAGCCAGGCCAGAAATGCTGATGAAAGGGCGAGCAGGTGCTTTAAATAATAATAGCCACTCCCACTAGTCTTGAGGGGAGTGGTGTGTGGTGCATGGGATGTGTAGTAAGAAATAATAAATGAATAGTGTGTGTGCAAGTGTAATACTATAAGTGAAATATAGGGGGCAGTAATAAATGAAGTGCCTCAATAGAAATAAATGGATAATGGGGTGCAAGTGAGTGAAACATGGAGGGATAGTGTGTACGTCATGAGGCACAACGTGTATAGCCAGGTAGAAGCCTATTTGTGACGCCTTGATAATTCATAGAGCGGGCTACCCTGCTTGCTATGCCAAACAACAACACACCATGCTCTCCCAGCATCAAAGACCCGGCTGTGTCCAAGAGAAGCGAATATACATAATAATGAAAAATACCTGGGGTATTGGTAATCATTTTGGCCAAAAGGACGCAAGCTCGCAATCCACGACAAGGATCCCCAGACTTGCGAGTCCCTAACTCCTAAACTGGAACAGAACGTTCCTGATGCACAAACAGAACCGATAAAAACACAGGGACATATACAAAAACACCGAAAAAGGCCATACTTACAAATGGACACAGCCAGGCCAGAAACGCTGATGAAAGGGCGAGCAGGTGCTTTAAATAATAATAGCCACTCCCACTAGTCTTGAGGGGAGTGGTGTGTGGTGCATGGGAAGTGTAGTAAGAAATAATAAATGAATAGTGTGTGTGCAAGTGTAATACTATAAGTGAAATATAGGGGGCAGTAATAAATGAAGTGCCTCAATGGAAATAAATGGATAATGGGGTGCAAGTGAGTGAAACATGGAGGGATAGTGTGTACGTCATGAGGCACAACGTGTATAGCCAGGTAGAAGCCTATTTGTGACGCCTTGATAATTCATAGAGCGGGCTACCCTGCTTGCTATGCCAAACAACAACACACCATGCTCTCCCAGCATCAAAGACCCGGCTGCGTCCAAGAGAAGCGAATATACATAATAATGAAAAATACCTGGGGTATTGGTAATCATTTTGGCCAAAAGGACGCAAGCTCGCAATCCACGACAAGGATCCTTATCAAGGATTGCGAGCTTGCGTCCTTTTGGCCAAAATGATTACCAATACCCCAGGTATTTTTCATTATTATGTATATTCGCTTCTCTTGGACACAGCCGGGTCTTTGATGCTGGGAGAGCATGGTGTGTTGTTGTTTGGCATAGCAAGCAGGGTAGCCCGCTCTATGAATTATCAAGGCGTCACAAATAGGCTTCTACCTGGCTATACACGTTGTGCCTCATGACGTACACACTATCCCTCCATGTTTCACTCACTTGCACCCCATTATCCATTTATTTCCATTGAGGCACTTCATTTATTACTGCCCCCTATATTTCACTTATAGTATTACACTTGCACACACACTATTCATTTATTATTTCTTACTACACTTCCCATGCACCACACACCACTCCCCTCAAGACTAGTGGGAGTGGCTATTATTATTTAAAGCACCTGCTCGCCCTTTCATCAGCGTTTCTGGCCTGGCTGTGGCCTTTTTTCGGTGTTTTTGTATATGTCCCTGTGTTTTTATCGGTTCTGTCTCTTTTTTTATTAGAATATATTTTAGGCAGCATGCCAGGTTTGAAGAGGTGTTGAGGTGCCAAAACAGTAGGAATCCCCCAATAGTGACCCCATTTTAAAAACTAGACCCCTCAAAAAAAATTTCTGTAACAGAGAAGGTTTTACCAGAGAAATACTACTAAATATGTATTGTCCAGATTCTGCACAAGCCCTAGAAGCAAAGAAGCACCTAGTGCATTTTGAGGCCTCTTTTTTTATTAGAATATATTTTAGGCAGCATGCCAGGTTTGAAGAGGTGTTGAGGTATCACAACAATGGAAACCCACCAGAAGTGACCCCATTTTGGAAATTACACCCCTAAAGGAATTCATTTATGGTTTTTGTTATCATTTTGACCGCACAGTTTTTTCACAGCACCTATTTGAATTGGCCTGTGAAATGAAAAAAATGATCTTTTTTCCAATAAGATGTCATTTTTGATCAAAATTTCTTATTTTCAAAAGGAACAACATACCCCGTTTTGTTGCCCAATTTGTCCTTAGTGCGGCAATACCCCATTTGTGGTGATAAACTGCCGTTTGGGCCCATGGGAGGGCTCAGAAGGAAAGGACCACCATTTGGCCTACTGGAGCTTTTCTGGTGCTAAGTCATGTATGCAGAAGCCCCTGAGGTATCAGTACAGTTGAAACCCCCGAGAAGTGACCCCATTTTAAAAACTACACCCCTTAAGACATTCATCTAGAGGTGTTGTGAGCATTTTCACCCCACAGGTACTGTGTAAAAGATAATACGCAGCAGATGGTGCAAAGTGAGATTTGCAATTTTATATATATATATATATATATATGGCATGTCAGTGTCCGATATAGTGTGCCCAGCATGCGCCACCGGAGATATACACCCCTTAAATTGTAATGTGGGTTCTCCTGGGTACGGCAATACCCTACATGTGGAGGTTATCAGCTGCCTGGGCATACGGCAGGGCTCAGAAGGGAAAGATGAGGGGGGTAAGCTGTGCGGAGTGCATCAGGGTAAATTAAAAATCAAGGGATGTATGATACATTTTAAAACAATCTTTTATACAGAGCCCTGGTTTTTCGGGACACGTGTCACATTGGTATATTGTGACTTTCCTTATCCCCCTCTTATAGCAGACTCTGCACCTCTTTTGACTCTTTCCCTTTCCACCGGTTTGGGGAACTTCTCCTGGAAAGTGTTGCCCTGGTATGATGTGTGTGGCATCGCTTCCAGAAGTATTGGGTGCCCCCCCTTCCTGGTCCCTAAAGATTAGATCTTGAAATTCCAGGAAAGTTCCCCTCTGGCCTGCACATCGACGTAGCACGTACGCATTGTACAAAGCCATCTGTATGATGTGCCCGGCCAGCTTCTTATACCACACCGCATGGCGCTGTAGGGCTTCAGGACTTGATTTGACAAGTCCATCCCTCCCATGTACCTATTGTAGTCCAGGATGCAGTCTGGTTTGGGGATGGCCTTTCCTTCATATATCCTAAACCTGTAGGTATACCCTGATGCACTCTCGCACAGCTTATACATCTTCACGCCATACCTTGCCCTCTTACCCGGCAGGTACTGGCGGAATTGAACCCTCCCTTTAAAATGTACCAGGGACTCCTCAATAGAAATACACTTCTCGGGGGTGTATTCTTGGGAAAACCGGGCACTGAAACGGTCTAATAGGGGTCTCTGTTTATACAAACGGTCAAAACTGGGGCCATCTCTGTGTTGGCACGGCTCATTATCAGTATAATGTAAGAAGCGAAGTATTGCCTCATTTTTTTTATTTTTTTAGGTTCCAGTTCAGTTCTGAAGTTGCTTTGAGGGGCCCATATATTAGACACCCCTATCAAACACCCCATTTTAGAAACTAGACCCCTCAAAGTATTCACAACAGCATTTAGAAAGTTTATGAACCCTTTAGGTGTTTCACAGAAATTTAGAGCAACGTAGAGGTGAAATGTACTTTTTTTTTTTTTTGTCAGAAAATCCTCTTTATACCATTTTTTTTTTTATAACACAAAAGGATTTATCAGAGAAACGCAACTCAATATTTATTGCCCAGATTCTGCAGTTTTGAGAAATATCCCACATGTGGCCCTAGTGCGGTAATGGACTGAAGCACCGGCCTCCGAAGCAAAGGAGATCACCTAGTGGATTTTGAGCCCTCTTTTTTTATTAGGCACCATGTCCGGTTTGAAGAGGTCTTGTGGTGCCAAAACATTGGAAACCCCCCAAAAGTGACCCCAATTTGGAAACTAGACCCCTTGAGGAATCCATTGCAGTTTTCATGTCATGCATGCGGCTTTTTGATCAGTTTTTATTCTATTTTTAGGTGGCGTGGTGACTAAAAAACAGCAATTCTACTATTGTTTTTTTATTCTATTTTTTTTACAGCGTTCACCGTGCGCTATAAATGACATATTCACTTTATTCTGCGGGGCGATACGATTACGGCGATACCAGATGTTTATAGTTTTTTTTTTGTGTCTTATGGCGTTTGCACAATAAAATACGTTTTGTAAACAATCATTCACGTTTTGTGTTACCTTATTCTAAGAGCCATAATGTTTTTATTTTTCAATCAATAAAGCCGTGCGAGGACTTATTTTTTGCGTAACGAACTGTAGTTTCGATCAGTACCAGTACATGCGACTTTTTGATCTCTTTTTATTCAATTTTTTGGGAGGTGAAGTGACCAAACAATTGTTATTGTGGTACGGTTTATTATTATTTTTTTTTACGGCGTTCACCGTGCGGGTTAAATAACAAAATAATTTTGTAGTTCAGGCCGTTACGGACGCGGCGATACCAATTATTATGTATAGTTTATTTGTTTGTTTATATATTTTTATTAATAATAAATGACTGATAAGGTAAAAAGGGGGATTTTTACTTTTAAAACTTTTATTTTCTTATTTTTACACAACTTTTTTTAACTTTTTTTTTACTGTATTACTTTGTCCCACTAGGGGACTTGAGGGCAGGAGGCCCTGATCGCTATTCTAATACACTAGTGCAGTGTATTAGAACTGTCAGCTACTCACTGACAGCAAGCATAGTGGGTCCTGACGTTGTCAGGACCCACTAGGCTTCCGTCTATGGCATAGCCGGACGCCATTGTTTGGTGTCCGGTTGCCATAGTCACCATCGCCGGCCGCTATCGTGTAGCAGGCCGGCGATGGCGGATTAACCCCTAAGAAGCCGCGATCGCTATTGAACGCGGCTTCTGAGGGGTTAATCGGCGGGGGAGCTCCGCGATCGGTCCCGGCACATTGAGCAGTGATAGTCTGCTGTCGGAAACAGCAGCTATCACAGCTCATGAACGCGCCCCGCGCGAATGGCGCCGTGTTTACTCCATGACATACTATTATGTCATGGAGCGCGAACGATGTACTTACCATGACATAATAGTATGTCCTGGAGCGTTAAGGGGTTAATGTGTGATACTGACTGTTATACCATGTATAGAAGCCTGCCGCGAAGTTGACTTAGATACAGGGCGCCAGCAGACAGTATCATACATGGCCATACAGACATATATACAGACAAACATACATGCAAACATACATACATACATACATACATATATACATACATATATACAAACATACATAAATACATACAAGCATGCACATCTATACATGCAAATATACATACATGCAAACATACACACATATATACATACATACATGCAAACTATCATACACACACACATGAAAACATACATACATACATACATACATACAAACAAACATGCAAAGATACATACATACATATATACAAGCATGCACAAATATACATGCAAACATAAATACATGCAAACATAATTACATACGTGCACATATATATATAAACATACATGCAAACATACATGCAAAAATAAAAACATGCAAACATACATACATGCACATATATACATACATACATACATGACAACATACATACATGACAACATACATGCATACATACATACATACATACATACATGACAACATACATACATGCAAACATACATACATGCAAACATACATACATACATACATGCATACATACATGCAAATGTATACATGCAAATATACATACAAACATGCACATATATACATGCAAACATACATTCATGAAAACATACATACATGCAAACATACATACATGCAAATATATACATGCAAATATACATACACACATGCACATATATACATACATACATACATACATACATGCCAACATACATGCAAACATACATGCACATATATACATACATACATACATACATACATGCTGTGAGACAGTGACAGGTAAAGTCATTGAGGGAAGGTACATTTCCCCTAGAATCCTGTCATATGTATCCTAGGCTCCAGGGAATGAGTAGTTCTTGCAATAGAAAGCTCTAGCTTTCCAATCTCGGCTTAAGGAAAAGCCGGAAAAAGGGCCTGGAGTTGGATTGGAGAAGAGCCGGGCGGGTTCCTCTTCAAAAGCCATTGCAAGAGAGTTGTTTTACATGTTTTCCCGTACTGGTTTACCTAAGGAAATCCTTACCGATCAGGGAACTCCCTTTATGTCCAAAATCACCAAGGAATTATGTAAACTGCTGAAATTTAAACACCTGCGTACCTCTATATATCACCCTCAAACTGATGGTCTTGTCGAAAGATTCAATAAGACATTAAAAGGCATGTTGAGGAGGGTGGTTAGTAAGGATGGGAAGGAATGGGACTGTCTTCTGCCCTATTTGATGTTCGCTGTATGTGAAGTTCCACAATCATCCACAGGGTTTTCTCCTTTCGAACTTGTATACGGCAGACGACCCCGTGGTCTCCTGGACATAGCCAAGGAAACCTGGGAGCAAGAGTCCACACCTTATAGGAGTGTAATTGAGCATGTCACGTTGATGCAAAACCGAATCGCTGCGGTCATGCCGATAGTTAAGGAACACTTGGAGCAAGCTCAGGATGCTCAGAGCAGGGTGTATAACCGAACTGCTAAAGTTAGAAATTTTAACTCTGGTGATCGAGTGTTAGTCTTAGTGCCAACCGTAGAAAGCAAATTTCTTGCTAGATGGCAAGGGCCGTATGAGATAATTGAAAAGGTGGGGGATGTAAATTATAAAGTTTACCAACCAGGTAAAAGGAAGACAGTGCAGTTATACCATGTAAACTTAATTAAGCCATTGAAAGAAAGAGAGACCCTCGTGGCAGTAAGTACCCCTTATAGTAACCCAGATGTGTATGTGTCAGAATCCCTCGCAAAGCCACAGAAACAGGAGACAAAGGAGTTTGTGCAGAGAAACACAGACGTGTTTTCAGAACTGCCAGGACAGACCAGTATAATAAAACATGACATTGTGACCGAGCCTCAGGTTTGGGTCCACTTGAAACCCTACAGAGTCCCTGAAGCTCGTAGACAAGCCATATCTGAGGAGGTAAAGAAAATGCTAGACCTTGGGATTATTGAAGAATCAAAAAGTGAATGGTCAAGTCCCATTGTATTGATTCCGAAACCAGATGGGTCATTGCGTTTCTGTAACGACTTCCGCAAGTTAAATGAGATGTCAAAGTTTGACGCATACCCAATGCCAAGAGTTGACGAGTTAATAGAGAGACTGGGCCATTCAAGGTATTTTTCAACACTTGATTTAACCAAAGGCTATTGGCAAGTACCCCTCACGGAGGGCGCCAAAGAGAAAACTGCGTTCATCACCCCGGATGGTCTGTTTTAATATATTTGTTTACCATTTGGGCTACATGGGGCTCCAGCGACCTTTCAAAGGTTAATGGACATAGTCCTCAAATCCCATTATCGGTATGCTTCGGCATATCTGGACGACATTATAATCTTTAGTGATGACTGGGAAAGCCACTTACCAAAAGTACAAGCAGTACTAAACCCCCTCAGAGCCGCGGGGTTAACAGCAAACCCAAAGAAATGTTCCTTAGGCTTGGAGGAAGCACGGTATCTGGGGTACATAATTGGGAGAGGGGTGATAAAGCCACAGGTCAACAAAGTTGAGGCTATCCAAAACTGGCCCCAGCCCTCAACCAAAAAGCAGGTCAGAGCTTTTCTAGGAATTGTAGGTTATTACCGCAGGTTCATTCCAAACTTTGCCAGCACAGCAGCGCCCCTGACAGATCTTACCAAGGGAAGTAAGTCTGTCATGGTCAAGTGGGACACGAAGGCTGAAAGCGCCTTTCAAGTTGAAACTGGCCCTGTGTAACCAACCAGTCTTAGTCACTCCTGACTTGAAAAAGGAGTTTGTTGTCCAAACTGATGCTTCTAATGTGGGGCTCGGAGCAGTTCTGTCACAAGAGGTGGGTGGTGAGGAACATCCTGTGACCTATTTGAGCAGAAAACTTACCCCGGCTGAGAAAAACTATAGCATAGTTGAACGGGAGTGCTTGGCAATTAAGTGGGCACTTGAGTCCCTGAGATATTATTTATTGGGTCGTCGGTTTAGGTTGGTTACAGACCACTCTCCTCTTACGTGGATGTGTCAAGCTAAAGAGAGAAATGCAAGAGTTACACGGTGGTTTCTTACTTTGCAGAACTTCAAATATACTGTGGAACACAGAGCAGGAAAACTGCAGGGCAATGCTGACGCTTTGTCTAGGACACACTGCTTTGTAGCTAAATGTGTCCGATCCCACGGGCTCGAACAGAGGAAGAGGGTATGTGAGACAGTGACAGGTAAAGTCATTGAGGGAAGGTACATTTCCCCTAGAATCCTGTCATATGTATCCTAGGCTCCAGGGAATGATTAGTTCTTGCAATAGAAAGCTCTAGCTTTCCAATCTCGGCTTAAGGAAAAGCTGGAAGAAGGGCCTGGAGTTGGATTGGAGAAGAGCAGGGCGGGTTCCCCAATCCCTAGTCCATCTCTGTTGTTAGGACAAGGCTGCTGCTCAATTAGCTGCACCTGTAGCCTGTGTATAAAAAGGTGCAGACACAGTGTGTGTGAGTATCAACCCTGACTCAGACTGGAGACTACTAAGGCTGGAGTAGCCTGTATTCTATGTGAGTAAAGACCTGTGTTACTTTGTGTCCAGTGCCTGGTAGGAAGGCACTCGGTATAGTTAGATAATATCTTGTTTAGTTAGTGCTCAGACGAGCAGGATTTATTTTGTATTTTGCCTTGTACAAGAGGCTGTTTCTTTGACAAGAATAAAAACACAGGCAAAGCCCTGTTATGACTTTTAATGCACGTTGTCCCTGTCTCTGGCTACAAAGAAATCACTGTACCAACCTCTCCTGATGCTAAACCCTCACAATACATACATACATACATACATACATGACCACATGCATACATGCAAACAAACATACATACATAAATGCAAACATACATACATGCAAACATACACACATGCAAATATACATACACACATGCACATATATACATACATGCAAACATACATGCACATATATACATACATACATGACTACATACATACATACATACATACATACATACATACATGCCAACATACATACATGCCAAAAAAATAAAATAATACGTTCATACTTACTTTCTTCCTGTCCGGCCTCCGGCGATGACGTTTCAGCCATGTCGCCGCTGCAGCCCGTGGTCACGTGGGATGAAGCGTCATCCTGACGTGCGTGACCGCCACTACAGCCTGTGATTGGCTGCAGCGGTGAAAGGGATGAAACGTCATCGCTGGAGGCCGGACAGGAGGAAAGTAAGTACGAACGTATTATTTTAATTTTTTTATTACATTAAAATTGTATTTTCCGCGCGCCGAGCATGTACTGTCAAGGTTGCTGAAAGAGTTAGTGCAGCCCATTAACTCTATCCGCACCCTGGACAATAGCATGCTCGGTGCACGGAAGTGACAGGTTCGGTCCGAATCGAACTTTTTTGTGAAATTCGGCGAACTAGCTGAACCGAACTTTTGATAAGTTCGCTCATCTCTAGTTAGGTGGTATAATAATAATAATAAGGTAAAAAAAAATAATAAAATAATCCATAGATGTGTATTACGCTGTGATCGATCCTTTCTGCACAGGCCGGTGTCGCACGAATAAATGTCCTTACTTATACCCCTTTTGGTCCACACTCCGCACCTTTGCAGTTTGGGGAATTTTGCCGGGAAAGTGTTGTCCTGGTATAATACGGGTGCCCTCCCCTTCCTGGTTCCCTAATTTTAGTGCCTTGATACATCGCCTTTTGAAACAGAAGAAATGTTCCCCTCGGGCCGGCACAACTGGATATTTTTCTTTCCTGACTTATTGGAGCCTTAACTTATTTTATTTTTTCATAGACGTAGTGGTATGACGGCTCTTTTTTTACAGGACGAGCTGTAGCTTTTATTGGTACCATATTGGGGTACATGCAACTTTTTGATCACTTGTTATCCTTGTTTGGGAGGCTAGGTGACAAAAAAACAGCAATTCTGCCATAGTTTTTTAGTTTTTAATATACAGCATTCACCATGCGTTATAAACTACATGTTACCTTTATTCTGCGGGTCAGTACGATACCGGCGATACCTAATTTATAGAATTTTTTTATAACTTTTTGCACAATAAAATTACTTTTGGAAAGAGAATGTATTTTTTCTGTTGCCATGTTGTGAGAGCCCTAACTTAAATTTTTTCGTCGATGGAGCTGTTTGAGGGTTTGTTTTTTGCGAGACGAGGTATGGATTTTATAGGTACCATTTTTGGATACATGCGACTTTTTGATCACTTTTTATTTCAATTTTTGGAGTTTTTGAGGGTTTTTTTTACGGCGTTCACTGCGCTGGATAAATAACATAATATTTTTATAGTTTAGGTCGTTACAGTCGCAGCGATATGAAATATGTATGGTTTTATTATTTTTTTCAATAATAAATGACTTGATAAGGGAAAAAGGGCAATTGTGTTTTGTTTTGTTTTATTTTATTACTTGAAACTTTTATTGTATGTTTTACAACTTTTATTTTTACTTTTGTTCCACTTTTTTTTTACACTTTTCTTTAGTCCCACTAGGGGACTTGAAGGTCCAACTGTTTGTTTGATGTTCTAATACATTGCACTACCTATGTAGTGCAATGTATTGGAACTGTCAGTTGTTCACTTACAGCAAGCTGATCAGGCTCCGCCTCTGGGCGGGGCCTAATCAGCTTAAGTAATGGCAGGCAGGAGTCCATTGTTAGGGCTCCTGTTGTCATGGTAGCAGTCGCCAGCCTTGCCACGCCGATTTGCTACAAACCTCTAGGATGCAGCGATCACAACGGATCGCTGCATCGAAGGGGTTAATGCCAGGAATCGGAGCAAGCTCCGGATCCTGGCGATCGATCGGGGTGTCCGCTGTAACATACAGCGGACACCCACTGCTGATGACGCCGGCTCAGCTTCTGAGCCGGAAGCGGAGACGGCGCCATCTTGCCGATGGTATCGGAAGCCTCCTGGGCCCCGCCGAGGACGGGGCATAGGAGGATTCCGTTACTGGCGGACCGGGAGGTAAGGATTAGCCCTCCGATCGCCTTTGCAGCCACCGGCAACCCAGCGATCACGTAGCTGGGGTGCCGGTGGCTATAAACTCCTCACATGCTGCGATCTCTATTGAACGCAGCATGTGAGGGGTTAATCGGCCGTATCGGATGCTAACTCCGGTCCTGGCCGATACCTCAGGGTGCCAGCTGTAACATACAGCTGTCACCCGGCGGTGATGTCGCTGGCTCAGCTCCTGAGCCAGCTTCATCTCCATCACGTACAGTTACGGGAAAAGGCAGTAAGACACCAGTTTTAATCACGTAATTGGGCGGGAAGGGGTTAAGGCAGCACAGAGTATTTCAGGAGATGAGCCTGCGGATCTTGTGCGGGGTGGTAACTTGCCAATCATGTGAAGGTGTTCTTGAGGACAGGAGTGGAGGAGAGGTAACAGACTGAGAGCTACGTAATGAAATGGTAAGAGCAGAGTTCACAGCAGCACAGAATATTGCAGGAGAGGAGCGTGCAGATGTTGAGGAGTGTATGACACTGACTGGTCACTGATTGGTCAGCGTCATACACATAAACACGCCCAGTTAAAAACAAAATACACACCCAGTTGGACATGCGAAAAAAAACACACCCAGTTGTCTATTTCAAAGCTCATTTGCATATATATAAAATAGCTCATAACTTGGCCAAAAATGAACGTTTTAAAAAAAAAAGACGTTACTGTTATCTACATTGCAGCGCCGATCACATGCAATAGGGGTTTGAGAATCTGGTGACAGAGCCTCTTTAAGGTAAGTTACGAGCCTATTTTTTCTAACTATTTTAATGTTCCCTAATATAACTATTTATTCATATATTATTAGCATCTGTATATGTGTTTCTGCATGACACATACACAGGTGATATATGGTGCACTCAGGGCTAGGGATGCAGGATGCATCGAAACTTTGATACTGTTTCGATACTCTGCATCCCCAAACGGTTCGATACCGTTATTTCATGTATTTTGATACTGAGCTGTGCAGCTGCACAGCTCAGTATTGTAACACATGAATGTATGATAGCGGGGCTGCGGCCGTGTCCGTATAACAAGTGCGCGTCGTCAGGATGATGCAATGCGGCCGGCACTGCACTAATGAGCAGCGGCACAGAAGACAGAACATGGCGGGCACACTGCAAAACACCCCCATGTTCTGTGTTCAGTGCAGAGCCGGCTGCACTTATTGTCAGGAGCGGGGCAATGTCTGTATTACACAGCCGCAGCCCCGCTGGCGGAGATCAGAGAAACCTCTCATCTTTGCCGCCATTCCCGTGAATGCTGCGATCACAGCGGACTGGAGCATTCAGGGGAAAATGAGAAGGGGGATGTCCCTTGGGACATACCCTATATGGGTTGACAGCCCAGGGTCCATTGAAGGACCCCAGGGCTGTCCTACCATATTTCCTGTTGTTAGGGCATACTGAGGTATGTTCTAACTGCCTGCCTGCCTCTGTACTATCAGTACACAGGCTAATGTACTGTAATATAGATATATGCCTGTGTACTATCAGTATATAGATATAAGCCAGTACATTAAGGTTTAAAAAATAAAGTAAAAACATAAAGTAATGTTAAATTTAAAAAAAATACACATACACCTTTTTTACAATAAACATTAAAATAAGTATCAACACATAAAACATGCACACATTCAGTATTGGTGCGGCCGTAATTGTCAGGTCCGTATTTCACACCGAATAACCACCTCTGTAAATTGAAAGCTGAAGGCATGCCTGGAAAGAAGTACACCACACAGACAAATGTCGGTAGACATCTTTCCTTCAGTCAGCAGGAGGAAGACTGAAAAAAAACTTTTATTCAGAACAAAGAAACACAGAAAAAGAAAGACACATGCCTCCTCTCCAGAGATATGGGAGTGCCCAAGACTCCACCGGTTTCTCAGCTGTAACTTCTCAGACTCACTCTTCTTGCATTCCAGGGGGTGGTGTCTTACATAGGTGTGTCCGACATGAACAAAGAACTTATTATATATCAGTATATTACACAAAGAACTGAAATGTATATACATATGTGTGACGATAATATTTTTCAAACAATATACATAGTAATGATCCCTGACAGTCCCCCCTAAAAATATTATTACTCTATCCCTGAGTCTTGCCTAGCAACCTACCACTGACCACTCAAACCAGGCGGGTAGGGGTTTTGGACTTCTTCACCAGCTTGAGACGAGCTACTCCTGATGAGTGACCCCCCTTTGTACCTGGACTTCCAAGGTGTCGGAGTGGTCCTAACTTTCCCTATTCTCCTCTGGATACAGGATGGTTGTCTTGGTATAATCTACAAACCGCTGCTGGTTGTAATATATATATATATATATATATATATATATATATATATATATATAATTAATCCGGTCTACATTTTTATTAACAGTAATAATTGTCGCACTGTCACTTACTGTCCTAATGGGACTTTACCCCTGCAGATATGACAGGTCATGGGCAGCACAGTGACCTTCACCTCACATCTTCACATAAAACACCTCAGATTGTAATTTGCAGTGCCGTGGCATATTTAAACACATTATAATTATAAACCTCAGACATTATAAACAATAGGGCCTCAACTAATAACATAATGCTATCACCAATCTCATGCTATCACCCTCAGGGTTTCGGGTCCCATCAGTTCATTGCCTGTCCTGTACATCATCGTCCTCTTCTTCTCCTGTCTTCTGCTCTTCACTGACTGTCACCCTCAGGGTAACCCACACAATTGTGGAGTCAGACTACATTGGTGTCCAGTGGGGGAGTTATTATTACCCCCTCCTAGCCACTTACTTATCAAAACACTTGATCCTGCTGACGGATTCACTCAGGTCTTTGGTCTTTACTTTGATCTTTGCTGATGTCATCAGGACTTGGTTTGGTCCTTCTCATCTGTCCGACACCGTCTCCTTTAGTTTACGTCACCAGCCTGTACATAGCACCTCATACTGTGAGCCTGGGGTGAGATCCCACGTATGCGGAGTAGTGGAGTTGTATTGTGACTATCACAAACCCTCTGCATCTGTCCTCTTCCTCTGGCAAGTTACTTGTCTGGGCGGCCGCTTAGAATTGTGACACTGCCGTCAGTTCATGATAAATGCGTTGTAGTGGCTCAGGCTGCTGGGGACCCCCAACTCTTGTCAATTGTTAAAATAAATACTAATCTGGTGATAACATCATCCGCATACATTATAAACGTTGTTCTAAGTACATACAATAATGTCAGGCCCTTAAATGACATCAAACACCTTTATATATAGGAAAAAACTTCTTTGTTACAATGGACAGGGCACCTAGAAGATGTGTGATTACTGGGTACATTTCATTTGCTCTTGGTGATACTCTTTCAGCAGGATTTGTACCTTGATCTCAGCTGATTGCCTAGAACATCTCCACCTCACAGAAATATACACAGATTCCACATGTTTATTTGACAAGTGTCTCAAACCAATTTTTCTTACTCTAATCTTGTTCGTTCTACCTGGGAAGGCCTCTCAAGGTCGGTTCTCTTCGTGTGAGGCGGGTATGATAAGGTTGGCACCGGTCTGCCAGGACTGTTCTGTAGGCAAATCAAACAGCTCTAACAGAATTTAGCAGCAACAGCTGTAAAGCCTGGGACATACCAACTAGGTCTTACCACATCGATCCTTGCAGTCTTGGGGCATATGTGAGGTCATACACCATCAATACAAGTGCTATCAAGAATGCATTGGGCACTACCGGTTTACCTTCCTTTATCCATCCACATTCTGTTAGAATCTCGTTCTCACGCCTTCCGCTCCCAGTTGGACTCTTCCTGTGAAGAACAAGCTTTTCCTAGCCTAATCAGTAATTGATCTTAATCAGATAATTAACTTGAAGAAAAACATTAACAATGACAGATTTATGTTAAACGTTCACACTGGTCAGTAACTAAAACTGATACCTACAAACTGATTCTTCTTCCTTATATATATATCTATACATACACATATACACTGCACAGAATTCTCTGCTCTAAAATTTCCCTTTCAGAATAACAACAAAAATAAACAAATAAAAATGTTTTCGAATGGGAATATTCCGCTTCTGTACCTTTTATCTGACACATCCAACAGTCCAATGCTGAGGCTGGTCTAGAACTTTACATAAAACTTAACCTCAGTATTTAATCCCACAACCCTTCTTAAATACAGAAAATAAACAAACTAACCTTGGGACAACGTCTAGAGAACTGCTGACATCTTATCATTGTACAAACACCAGGTCAATACTTGGGATAAGCACTGTTCCCCTGTCACTTACACACAAGTTCTGCAGTGGGGAAGATACCGGCTGGGCTTCAGGCCCCCCTGAGAACAGATCTACACACACGAGCACATTGTCATACACTTCTACCTCGGGTAGTTGTATGTTCTGCCTTCGCTGTGACGGGTAATCTGGCCGGGCTGCACTTTTCACAGGTACCTTTGCTGTTTTACCTATGTCATGCAGTGAGCACATCATGCCAGCTGCTACAAACCTAGTGGTGGCATTATTGTATCCAGGGACAAGCCAATTTACTGACACCTGGCCGCACATACTCTTGTTGTCAGGTCTGTCTTCTCTTGCTCTCTCAATTGGCTTACCTGATGATCCAATAAAGTTCCTACTACCAATGGGCCCATAATTGAGGGCGATGCCAAAAGCGTACCTAGAGTCATTGTAAATGTCGGCCGTCTTACCTTTTGCCAGGTTACAGCCTCAGCGAGCACCTCCAGCTCCGCTCCTTGAGATGAACAAGAAGGTGAGAGTGGTTTCTGGGTAATTTACCTGGTGCCTCGTATCCTGTCTTGTACATACTGTATGAAGTATTTCTACATTACAAATTTACATTAAAAACCCACGTCACATATAGATAGAACATTTCAAAGGGGTGGTGTCTTCATCCTCTAAAATAAAACCAAATGTTATACACTTCTCCACACTCATCTGATAATCCAGAATACTTTGAGAATCTCACTTTTATCAGGTTCTGCAAATACTTGATTAATACAAAAACAAATAAAAATAAAACATTCCTAAAAACTTTACATCAAATTAACAATGTCCAGACAATTTTTTTTTGTTTTGCCTTCTCCCCCATCTAAATCTGTAAAGACTAATCTGTGAGTGATGTCACCTCCTCCTCCTGTGTAAATTTGCTGGAGGGGGATGGTCTTTTACATAATACCTCATATTGGGTGGAGACTACAGCACAGCTTACCCAGTGCCATATTTACTGTTCTGGAAAGATCAGGAACCATCTACACAGAAAAACCTCAAAATTTAGGTTACTCTCATACACATTTAATCTGGATTACTCATTGGGGTCTCATACACATTTTGTAGATCTCCAGAAACCAAATTAATTAATTCAAAACAAACCAAAATTGTACCTGATCAGTCCCTTCACCATTCCCCCCTTTGTGGACTCTGCGAAAGTAATGTAGCAGAGTTCAAAACTACATCTCAACATAACAAAGTCGGGCACTAGTTTAACCCCCTGTAATGTACAACAGCCTGAAACAAAAATTACTTTTTCCTGACGAAAGTACATTTTATCTTTACAATGACATAACTCGTGTGAAATCAAAAACAAAACAATTGTAGTTAGTTATTCAATAAAACAGAAAATATTATCTCTGATAACATTAATTACTGCAAACCAATAAACTGTACATAAAAATAGGGAACGGTGGGGGCACATACATTTTCAAAACCCTGTGTCTCACAGTATCTATAGTTTAATACATCTGAATTAACATCAAAACACATGAAATCTGATCACATCATAACACATAAATATCGTAACTTTTATAAACAACAGCGCATGCGCAAAGAAAATAAATATATTTAGGTTTGTAGACATTACTGATATATATATATATATATATATATATATCTCTCAAAGCAGTGCATATTGAAATCCCTTTGTCTCATCAGCCCTGCAGACTGCACCCACTCAGCCCCCCTCCTCCTCCCAAACACCGCATACTACAGGGGGGAAGGGGGGGTCACACACTCACTTCTCACAGCGTCTAGTCTCACAATCTTAACACTTTCAATGCCGGCAAAACAACATACGTATCTGCAATCATTCATCACACCATTGTATAGGAATTATCTACGTTCAAAACATCAAACACATAATCTGTAACAGTCCAATCTGTCGGCCACCAGCTCTATATTATGATAACATGTTGCTTCATCAGTGAACAGCGTCCTGCACACTAGAATTGAATCTAAAAATAGAAAAGACACTACAAATGACAAAATTAACAAGGCGATTATTTCATACTGATTTGGTTGGACTGGGCGTGGCCACATCAGGGGCGGGGGGGAAGGGGGGCAGCTTCTCCCATTGGAAACAACACACTCGACATGAGGTACAGACGCCATTATAAGGTGGGGCTGCTCCTTACAGAGCCATTATAAGGTGGGGGCTGTTCTTTTGTTTTCTAATACATATAACATAATATAATACCTTTTCTTATTCCTAACTTCCTCTTCTGCAAATCCCTCTAAAGCACTTTCCATCAACTTACTACCTTCCAACTTCCCTTTGTTCTCCAGAATACCTTTTGCCCAATCTCCGACTTGCAGCCGCCCTCCTCTATGGATTCCACACACTTCCATCAATTTCTTCATTTTACTCACGTACTGCTTCCCTTCTCTTCGCTTCACTAAATCCTATGCCTAACAGTCTATATTATACACGTAATTTATATAACAATTTTCGGTCAACGACTCCCAGTCCTCACCGGAAATATTACAATTCCTAGTCTGCAGCCTCCGGTCTGCCGAAATATTACAATTCCTAGTCTGCAATGTATTTATTATTACATCTCGCTAGGATATAACAATTTTTATCTAGACTCTCCGGCCTCGCTGGAAATATTAAAATCTCACAGGTCTATAGCTCTCCGGTCTGTTATATAATCTTTAGCTAGAATCTCCGGCCTCGCTGGAAATATTAAAATCTCACAGTCTATAGCTCTCCGGTCTGTTATATTTTCTATCTAGTCCCTAATTACCCAGAGTATGGTTAGTCGGGCGCGACTAAGGTCTCACAGGTTTGCGACCTCACAGCGGAAAATATCACCTCTGTCGCCTGAGATAATCCAGGAAATCAACAAAAGGGTTCTACAGATCGCCACAAGACTGTCCACTAACACAGATAAGACAAAGATTTATAAAATCAATTTGCTTACCGTGTTATTGCGGAGGTGATCAAATTCCTTATCAGTGGGCAATCTCGGGTCCTCTGTTTCACCCTGTGATTGTCGGTTATCCGGATTTCGATATATCCTCAAGTAAGGTCCCTGGTCGGGCGCCAAAAATGTCAGGTCCGTATTTCACACCGAATAACCACCTCTGTAAATTGCAAGCTGAAGGCATGCCTGGAAAGAAGTACACCACACAGACAAATGTCGGTAGACATCTTTCCTTCAGTCAGCAGGAGGAAGACTGAAAAAAAACTTTTATTCAGAACAAAGAAACACAGAAAAAGAAAGACACATGCCTCCTCTCCAGAGATGTGGGAGTGCCCAAGCCCCCACCAGTTTCTCAGCTGTAACTTCTCAGACTCACTCTTCTTGCATTCCAGGGGGTGGTGTCTTCCATAGGTGTGTCCGACATGAACAAATAACTTATTATATATCAGTATATTACACAAAAAACTGAAATGTATATACATATGTGTGAGGATAATATTTTTCAAACAATATACATAGTAATGATCCCTGACATAATAACCTGCACAACAATTTTTTTGCATCATTTATGATGTGTACGCTGTAAAAAAAAACAAAAAAAAACTGCTTTCTATCACTTATTGTGGGGCACGAGGTGCGATGATGAATTTAACCTACATGAGCCTCGCATTAATAGTAATTAACCCCATCATGTACCTTACATATTAACCCATTATGACTGAGAAACATGATGGGGTTAATTATTATTAATGTGAGGCACGTGGAGGTTAAATTCATCATCACACCACACATCAGAAAATGGAAGAACTATTTTTTTTTATTACAGTTGGCAAAGTATCGAATTGGTATCAAAATCGCAATACTAATTAAAGTATCCGTATCGAAGTCCAAATTCTGGTATCGTGACATCCCCACTCAGAAAAGTAGGGATGGGAGCCGACCCTATGCCCTATCTTCTGCTGGAACTATTTTAGCTTTGAAATGTGCTCTGCGGCATGTACGGTTCACAGGGACCCACAGCGACCTTCGCTTCTAGGGGGAAGACGGGCGCCATTTTATCTAAGAGCAACAGCCACTGCAGTCATCGCAGGAGTTGTCTGTCAATTGAAATGAATTGCCAGGCCCTGCCTGCTGTGAATGCAGGACCGCCCGTCAATTTATTTAAATTGCCGTCTCCTCCTGCCCCACACCCTTACCTAACACTTCAATGTGACTGCTAGTAACCCTGGTCACGTAGCTAATACAGGGACTCCTCTGTCAATTTAGGAGTCCATGCATTAGCATTTTCTGGTGCACGGGACCTCCCAGATGCGTCAGAATTATTAATAACGATTAACATTTCTGCCGGATTTCTAGGTCCCGGGCGCCACAATAGGAACTACAGTTCATTGACCTCTAGTTTCTATTGCAGCGCAGGGGAGAAGACAGAAGACTGCAGTAGGTGAGTATAAGCATTTTTCAACTGGTTGTTTTGTTTTGCAGGTTCCGCTGGACCATTTGGACAACGTCGTAAATTCGTTGGATTAGTTTGATGATCTACATTTTTTTAATAAAATGGTCAGAGCGTTATGTGAGGGAGTTTTTATTTAAATTAAAAAAATAGTATGTCTTTTTTTTATACTTTATTACCGTCTTCGTAATAGCCGCTGCCTGACAGCATCATTACTAAGGCTGGGGCTTAGTGTTAATTAGTAAAAAGGCTAGCACCAACCTCCCATTATTACCCCAGTACCCACCGCTATCAGGTGTACCAGGAAGAGCCGGGTACAATCCAGGACCCGACCATCTGAAGGGATGACGGTGCCCGGCCGTCGCTTCATATGTTCGGGTATTGGATTGTACCTGGCTCTTCCCGGTACCCCTGGTGGTGTTGGGTATCGGGGTAATAATGGGAGGTTGGTGCTAGCCTTTTTACTGGTTAACAGTAAGCCCTAGCCTTAGTAATGGATGCGGTCAATCAGATAGCGGCCATTACACTGGCGGTAATAATGTATAAAAAAAACACATGGACATAAGAAACATTTTTTAATTTAAATAAAAACTCCCTCACACAACCCGCTTTCACCATTTTATTTTCAAAAACACAAAAAACATAGATCATCAAAGTAGTCAAAAGGTCCATTGGAACCAACCGGGAAAAAAAAAAAGTATGAAAAATAAAAAAATATACACTTTCCTTCTCCCCTGCAATGCACTAGAATCTAGAGGTAAAAAAAATAATAATTCCCCTTCAGACTCTGCTACCTGTCAACTGAAAAGTCTTTCGCCAGAGGGAACATTTTTTCCACATGGCAGAATACCAGGTCCCAGGCTCGGGTGTAGCTTTCTTTTATTCCACCATTGGGAAACCTTTTTTCCTGTGGTGGAAGATTTTTCCATTGACATGTAGCAGTTCTATAGCGGTGGTGTTAGGGAGGACAAACTCAGCAATTGCACAATGCCCCCAAAATGGGCCGCTACTCTTGGGAAAGTGCTGTGTGCTTGCCTCCAGGCTAAAATGTGCCAGCCAGCCCTGGGCCGTTGGCTCCCTGCCCCACCGTTTTCACTCGTAGACTACAGCCTGGTTTAGGCCTGCGGTCTACAACAGTCCAAGAGCACGCTATTGACGTCAGCGGCCTAGCGCGATTACGTCACTGCATCATAGCGCTGGGCCGCTGAACTCAGCAGAAAGTCAGAGCGTCCGGCCGTGGTTACTTGGATAGATTTGTGGGGGGGGGCACCTTTCTATAGTTTGCCTCATGCATGTATGTACCAGCCCACCATTATCTCGGTATAAAATCTCCATCACCCCTGTATATACCATTAGGGCGCGCTCTGTCAGCTTGCTGTGGCGTGCGGGCATTGTGGCTAAACAAGAAGTAAATGGGGTGGGCATTGAGGACACCGTGGACCAATAGGATGCCTGAAACGCCGGTATATGGGAGAAGTCCAGCAGAATCTGAAAATATGCCTCCTGATTGCTTAAAGGCTATGTACACCATATTGCACTGTTTTGTTTTTTTTTAAATTGCCTTGTATGTATTTTGCAAAATAAATCACATTTCTAATTGGTCTACCATTTGTCTTCTGTACCTACAGTGTATTTCAGTTTATGGCCAGCTGCTTTATTCAGTTATCTCTCTAAGGCCCTGTTCACACCTGCGTTTGTGTGTTTCGTTGTTCTGCTCTGTCAGTGGTGCAGAACAAAGGAATAATGGAAGCAATGGTTCCGTCGCACAACGGACACCGCCACCTGCCAACAGAATCCATTGACTTTAGTGGGTTCCATTGGCTTTCCGTCAGGCGGGGGGGCCGTGATTTTACCAGAAACAATAGTGCAGATGTGAACGAGGCCTTATCCGTCAGTCATCACCCTAATGGCAAACTGAGCAGCTCCTCCTTTGCAGGCTCATGAACAAGCATTTACTGTGGAATCTGCGCATTTACTGCATACCTCCTAACCATTCCGAATACAGCGGGACAGTCCAGGATTCCGGGCGGTGTTATGCTGTTCCAAGTGGCCGGTGGTATGTCTTGGTGTCAACTCTATCTGCGTCCTCAGGATGCAGATACAGTTGAATCCAATGCTAATGTAAGGGATCGTCAGCTCCCTGCTTCTGTATTAGTACCACTCGCCGACGAATTCCCGGGCACAACGCTACTGTAAATGCGGAGCCCCATGTCTCACTATCCATATATGAACATTAACGTCTCCTGGAGCGGAATCCACTGCCTTTGCATTGCTGATGGTCTGGCCGGGGATTCCTTACGTCACTGTCCATATATGGACAGTGACGGCAGGTGCTCCTCCTGGAGTGAAATACCTGGGGGGGGGGGGTGGCACCATCTACATGGGCACTGTGTGTGATACTATCTATATGGGCACTGGCGCTTTATATGTGCGCACTGGTACTAGGGGTAGCTAAGGGGGTATTAAACTGTATGGGGGCAGCTACTTGTCATTATACTGTGTGGGGGATCCTATGGGAACATAATACTGGGTGGGCTGAACCGGGTATGTGTGGGCGGAGATTACTTAGATTAGATACTTGAAAGTTGGTAGGTATGTTTACTGGTGTGTGCTGGGGCAGAGCGAGTGTGTCTACTCCAAATTTGCAGGATAATGCAATGAGGTTGCTTTACCACATGCCAATGATGCAATTTTGGGAATTTCTCCCTCTAGTGACCAGCACATGGAAAATGTTATAAATTAGAATCTAATTTATAATATTTCCTGACTTGTAAAAAAAATCAAAACAATGTGTAATCATTTACATACTAACTGTTTAACTGAAAAAAATAATAATTTCTAACGACACATTCCCTTTAATACTGGCGTTTCATACACCAGTCCTATTAAACAGTTTGCTGGAGTAAGATGCAACACATTTATTAACAGGCGAACGACTCTTAATAAATGTGTCGCATCTTTTAGCTGCAACGCGACCTGTCATCAGTACTTTCTACGTGCTGCGGCCTGCTGTAAATTTAAAGTACATTTTTTAAATGTATTTTATTGTCTGATTGGGGGGGCATACAGTCTGATTGGGGGAGAGGTATGGGTCTGGCACGGACCTTTGCCTTGTTACGCCCCCCAGAGATAAATCTGGGCCGCATTATACATATAGATTTCTGCTATAATTTCCATCAGTTACTGGCGTAAATTATAGTAAAATTGTTGGCCATTTCTGCTAAGCTACGCTCAGTTTTTGCCCCCAAAAATTTCGACATTTGCGCATTTTGTGAATTTTCTACACTAGTAAACTGCTGTAGAAAGGTTAATATATTCCCCCCAAAGGCTAAAGACCGTAATACAATATCTTAATGTAAGGATGTGTACACTTAATTGTTCTGCAACGCTTGTTGTCTCCATTCTATGTCAGTGTGGGAAGTAGATGTCCGGCCTTGTGATATGTGATAGACCCAGAATCCCAATCACCAAACCAAAGAATGCAAACTAAAGACACAAAACATTATAATTGGGTGTTAAATAGTCAAAACCTTTATTATATTATATGACCAAACCCAAAATAGCAAACCTCCGACTCACGAAGAGTCACCCTCCAGCACGCAGGAAAGGAAAAAAACCCCTGTGGGGGAAACCTCTAGGGAAACCATGGCTGGAGGATTGCCCTTCCTCTGGGCTTAGAAGGTGCCAAAATATAATTTGTAACAGAATTTGTACGTTTTCTCCGATTTTCAAGGAAAGACAATACAACGAACGAACGAACGAACGACATAAAACACATAAATCGGCTGATCTGGTTGGCTAGGCGGATGTCTCTCTTCCTGGGCACCCATTAAAATTAATAGGCGATCCACGGATGAGACGGGTCCTCCAGATGCCTCCTTGTAGCACCTGTCTCCGCTCTGGCGGGTCCTTCAGAGGGGTCCTCCAGATGCCTCCTTGTAGCACCTGTCTCTGGCTAATAGGGGGGGATCTCCTGCTGGAAACCCCCCTCTATTACAGACATCCGTATGAAGAGGATGGCATCACTGTGATGAAGAAGTGCTCTTGGGTGAAGGGTTTCCCTGCTAGAACCTACAAATGACATCAGGTCGGTATTGGTGGGGAAGTCAAGCTCAAGGTCCTCAGTCCCATCCAATATGGCGCTGAATGTGGCAGTAAAACCTTCTAATATGGAATCTTCTTTATGTCATAAACATTTGTATTTATGACATCAGCACCTTCATCATCATAACTACAGGAATTTATTACCACTGCACAACTCATACATTGTGACGTCACCCACAGTGGTCTGACGTGTTAACCCTTTAATGACTGGCAATGTACTTATCACAGAGGCCATAAAGCTGAATAGAACATATCAGCGGCCATAAAGGAAAAGGGATAATGCCGGGAGCATCTCCGCACAAGAACAATCCATGACAAAGAGTTCTCCAGGATAAGATAACTTGTCTGCTTTCTCCAAAAACCAGCACCACACCTGTCCATAGTTTGTGTGTGGTATTACAGCTCATTGCCATTCACTTCAATGGAGCTAACCTGCAATACCAGATACAACCTGTGGATAGGTGTGGTGCTGTTTTTGGAAGAAAGCAGCCATATTTTTCTAATCCTGCACAGCTCCTGTTAGAAATAGTTCAAAAAAAGTGGGGGGAGAAGGAGAAGAAGGGGAGAGGGAAAGAAGAAATTTAAAAAAAGGGAAAAAGAGGAACTCTGAGGTAAAAGAAATCAAACTAGACTGAAAGGAGTCTGCTGGAGGTGCCAGATGGAAAGACATATTTCTGCCATGGGGACCAGATTAGTTTAAATGTATCTTGACGGGGGGCTTCAGAGAGTGGGTTTTAGCACCTTTCTGCCCTATGAAGTGTTGTTGCATTGAATGCAGCGTCACAAAAACAAATTATTTTGTAAAAAATAAAACTATATAAATTTGGTATCGCCATAATCGTAACGACCCGCAGAATCAAGTTATCATGCAATTCATGCCGCCCGATGAACATTGTAAAATCAAAACAGAAATGGAGGAATTACAGTTTTTTTTTCAATTCACCCCACAAAATGTAGTTTTTTTAACATTTTTTTTAAATACATTATATGGTACATTAGGCCGCAGGGTAAATTCCACGTAAACAGCGCCATTCATCGGTTAACTATTTAAATGATACCAGTTCAAGTGACCTTTATCGAAAAACACTAGAAGAAATTTTTTCCCAATTAACCTTTTAATTGGGCCTAGCATGTGTGATACTGTCTGCTAAGCCGTTGTATCTAAGCATATTATATGTGATACTGTCTGCTGAGCCGCTGTCTCCTCCTATCAAGTAGCAGAGCTATCAGGTGTCATAGTCTTATGGTTCACACGCAAAGTCAAAAATGGCTGAAAATTACAGAGCTGTTTTCAGAGATCACAGCCTTTGATTTACAGCTGTTTTTGAAGCTGGAAAAGTTTTTTTGAGGTGTTTTTTTCTAGATGGTTTTTGGAGCTGTTTTTCCATTGACACAATGAAAAACATCTCCAAAAACGGCTCAAGAAGTGACATGCTCCTTCTTTTTACGTGCCGTTTTAAAATACAATAGGCAGATGTTTGTAGGCATTGGGCTACCGATATTTCAGGCGTATTTGAAGGCGTTTCCGCCCCGAAATACGCCTGAAAACACAGCATGTGAATATACCCTTATAGATACATTGTCTCAGATATATATATATCTTTTTTTGACAGTCTGATTAGTGGGGGAGATACGGGGTCTGGCTTAGGCCTTATGTTAAACACAGAATGTAAAATTGTACACTAGCTCGGAGCTGGCGTTAATTTCTGCTTTACATTAAGCCCGTTACTGGCGTAAATGATAGTAAAATTGACGGCCCTTTCCGCAAAGTGCCACACACTTTTCAAAAAGTGCCAAGGGCAGCATAAACTGCCCAATAACTTTCCCGCACTTTTGGGACTTTTCTATGTCAGAGGAGAGGCTTAGCAAGGTTAATAAATTCTCCTCTAAGGCTACAGACAGTAATAGAATATCTTAATCAAAGGATCTGTACACTCAGTGTCTGACTGAGGTACCTTGGACCCACCAAAATAAATAATTCTTGGGGGTCTACCCTTCAACTATATAGAAATAATTTGAACACTCTTAATTGTGTACTAAAAACTTGTGTAGTAAAACAAAGACCAATATTCCCACCATATTGTGACAGATATCAGTCCTACACAGGCATTCTGCAGACCATATAAGTGAATACAGTGCAGTGAAATTCAGTGACTCACAGGTGACATCTTCTCAGATTGGAGTCGTTCACGTTCTCTTTTCTTCTTTATCCGGCCCAGAACAACATGATGACTTCTTCCAGTCTTCTTCATCTCCAATGCCCAAGCGTGAACCACATGATACGTCATGAAAGTGTTGATGTAACCTAGATACCACGTGTAAGGACGGGGTAGGGAGACAGACAGGTGAGCCCTAATCTACCCGCCACTCAGTCCCTGCCTACTTGCATGGCCCGTCCTAGGCGACGGCGTGCAACTGGGCAATGGTCCCTACGCTCAATATGTGCATGACAGACAAACAGACAAGGGTACACAGAAGCTAAGGGAAATGGGGCAGTTCCCCACGGCAACACCGTGAGCAACAGGCGTAGTGAACGAGCTGAGTCAAACCAGGAAGTGTATGAGGTACCAAACGCAGAGCAGGAGCGTAGTGAGTAAAGCCAGGGTCAAAATGATGCAAGGTCAATAATAATAGCAGGAGCAGCAGAGCCAGGAAACAGGAAAGAATCACAGGCAAAGACAAGCAGGAAATGAAGGTATAAATAGACCGAGGGCGGGAGCTAGAAACGTCTGGCCAGGCTGTGATAGGTTCTCCAACTCATGAGCCTACCAGCCTGAGTGGTAGCAGATCGAGACATTCTATCAGACCTAGGAGCAGGTGCAGACTGATTAACCACGGGCGTCGACACAGAAGCTGTGTCTGGCAGATCCTTTACAGTACCCCCCCCCCCTTTTATCCTTTTATGAGGACCCTTTCTAGGTGGACCTGGCTTATTGGGGAACTGAAGATGGAACCGCCTGAGCAATACCCCAGAGTGAACATCCCGGGCGGGTACCCAAGTCCTCTCCTCAAGCCCGTATCCTCTCCAATGGACCAGGTACTGGATGGAGATTAGGGACCATCCTGCTGAACACAATCTTGGCCACCTCGAATTCTACCCCTTCAGGGGTGAACAGGGACCGGAGGTTTCATCGAGGTAGCCAAGGACGGGAAGCAGCGTTTCAGGAGGGAGGCATGAAACACGTCGTGTATTCTAAAAGACGGGGGTAACTCCAGTCGGAAGGAGACAGGGTTAAGGACCTCAATGACCTTGTACGGCCCTATATACCGGGAAGCAAATTTTTGGGACGGAACTTTAAGGCGCAAATTTTTTGAAGACAGCCACACCAGATCCCTGCCACAAACAAGGGGTTAGCAGAAGGTCTCCTATCTGCCTGATTCTTTTGTATGCTCTGGGACGCCTCTAGGTTCTTCTGAACCTGGGCCCAGACTGTGCACATTTCCCGATGAACGACATCTACCTCGGGATTGTTGGAACCACCAGGTGAAACGGAGGAGAACCGTGGATTAAACTTAAAGTTACAGAAAAAGGGGGAGACCCCTGACGAGTTACTGACCCGGTTATTAAGGGAAAATTTGGCGAGGGAAATGAAGGAGACCCAATCATATTGACAGTCAGAGATAAAACACCTTAAATATTGATCTAGAGACTGATTAGTCCTCTCGGTTTGGCCATTAGTTTCAGGATGGATGGCCGAGGAGAAGGACAGATCAATATCCAACTTTTTACAGAAAGCTCTTCAAAACAATGAAACAAATTGTACCCCTCTGTCAGAAACAATATTGACAGGAACCCCATGGAGACACAGGATGTGTTTGACAAACAAGGTAGCTAAAGTCTTAGCATTGGGTAGTTTCATGAGGGGCACAAAGTGGCACATCTTACTGAAGCGGTCTACTACAGCAAACACCACCGACTTGCCTTGAGATGGAGGCAGATCGTTGATAAAATCCATGGAGATATGTGTCCAAGGTCTCTGGGGAATGGGCAAAGAACATAGTAAGCCCGCTGGTCGGGAACTAGGAGTATTGGAGCTAGCACAAATTTCACAAGCGGCGACGTAGGCCTTAACGTCTTTAGGCAACCCAGACCACCAATAGCTTCTGGCAATGAGGTACTTGGTACCCAGGATGCCTGGATGCCCAGATAGTGCAGACTCATGATTTTCCCTGAGTCCCCGTAGTCAGAATTGCAGGGGAACAAACAGCTTGTTCTCAGGAGGGTTCCCGGGAGCTGAACCTTGATCAGCCGCAATTTCGAAGACTAAGTCAGAATCAACAGAGGAAATTATTATGCCTGGGGGCAAAACACAAGCAGGATCTTCCTCCGAAGGAGGGCTGGCCATGGAGCTATGTGACAGTGCATCAGCTTTAATATTTTTAGACCCAGCCCTATAGGTGACCAAAAAGTTGAATCTAGTAAAAAGCAACGCCCATCGAGCTTGTCTTGGGTTTAGCCTCCGGGCAGATTTTAGGAAAACCAGATTCTTGTGATCGGTAAGGACCGTTACCTGGTGCCTAGCCTCCTCCGGGAAGTGGCGCCACTCTTCAAATGCCCATTTAATGGCTAAGAGTTCACAGTTGCCGATGTCATAGTTACTCTCAGTGGGCGAGAACTTCCTGGAGAAGTAGGCACAGGGACGGAGATGGGGGAGGGACCTGGTACCCTGGGACAAGACCGCACGCACTCCCAGCTCGGAGGCGTCAACCTCCATGATGAATGGCTCCATTTGGTTAGGCTGAATCAGCACTGGGGCCGAGATAAAGCACTTCTTAAGGACCTCAAAAGCCTGGACCGCCTCCGGAGGCCAGTGGAGGAGATCAGCACCTTTGCAATTAAGATCCGTAAGAGGCTTAGCGATGACCGAGAAGTTAGCAATAAATCTCCTGTAATAACTAGCAAACCCCAGGAAGCACCGTAACGCCTTCAGGGAGGCAGGTTGGGCCTATTCAGCCACAGCCTGAACTTTGGCAGGGTCCATGCAGAGTTCATGAGGAGTGAGGATTTGACCCAAAAATGGTATCTCCTGCACCCCAAACACACATTTTTCGGTTTTAGCAAAAAGTTTGTTTTCCCGTAGGGACTGGAGCACCTTCCTGAAATGCTCAATGTGGGAGGACCAGTCCTTGGAAAACACAAGTATGTCATCAAGGTACACTACAAGAAATACCCCCAGGTAGTCTTTTAAAATCTCATTTATGAAATTCCGGAAGACCGCGGGAGCATTACACAACCTAAAGGGCATGACGAGGTATTCGAAATCTTCCACTCATCCCCCTCTCTGATGCGGATAAGGTTATAAGCCCCCCGAAGATCAAACTTAGAGAACCGTTGGGCCCCCTGAACCTAATTGAAGAGATCAGGAATCAAAGGAAGGGGATACTGGTTCCTTACAGTGACCTTATTTAAGTTTCGTTAATGGATGCACGGCCTAAGACCACCATCCTTCTTCCCTACGAAGAAGAAGCCAGCACCTACCGGAGAAGTAGAGGGGCGAATGTAACCCTTGGCTAGGCATTGCTGAATATAATCTCTCATGGCTTCACGCTCGGGACAAGAGAGATGAATTATCCTACCTTTAGGGAGCTTAGCTCCTGGTACCAAATCGATTGCGCAATCGTATTCTCTATGAGGAGGTAACACTTCGGAGGCCTTTTTAGAAAAAACATCAGCGAAGTCCTGAATAAACTCAGGTAGAGTGTTCACCTCCTCAGGGAGAGAAATAAAATTAACAGAAAAACATGACGTCATGCATTCATTACCGCATTTGGTAAGATCCCCAGTATTCCAGTTAAATGTGGGATTATGCATCTGCAACCAGGGAAGGCCTAAAACCAAATCGGACGATAATCCCTGCATCACCAGTACAGAGCACTGCTCCAAATGCATGGAGCTAACAATGAGTTAAAAAAAAAGTGGTATGCTGCGTAAAATAACCATTAGCAAGTAGAGTGGAGTCAATACCCACTACCGGGACAGGTTTAGGCAAATCAATCAATGGCATAGCTAGAGACATAGCAAATTCCACAGACATAATATTAGCAGAAGACCCTGAATCCACGAAGGCACTGCCGGTAGCAAACCTACCCTCAAAAGAGACCATTCTTCATGCGGAGCTCTCTACGTTGTTGGGGAGACACGGAGGCCCCGAGTTGCATTGGTTCATCTGAGTTAGCTATCTAACAGGTCTTTCAGGGCGTTCGACAGACCCAATCTAAACTGGCACCTGGTCATTCCACCGAAAAGCTACACACCACTTCCTAAAGTCAGAACAGTACTCCTCAACGGGTCTCTTACCCTGACGTAAGGTCACCAGCTGACTCTCGGCAAAGGCAGTCTTGTCAGTCTCGTCATTAGAGATGAGCGAACCGGGACAACTGAACCCGGTTTCGGTCCGAATTTCGGGAAAAGTTGGGTTCGCAGCGAATCCGAACTTCACCGGGTTCAGCCGAACCCGTTTTGACCGAACCCGGCTACATTTTGGCACCTGCGACATGTTAGATCTAAAATGGAGGATTTCACAAGATACCCCATAATGCCTTTCAAATGGCTCTCCCAGCCAATCGGGAGGCAGCATAGGGGCGGGCTCAAGCCTGCAATAAAAGTCTATGCACGGAGCTCAGCGGCAATTTTACAGACAGCAGTTGTAGGGATAGCATCTCTGTGCAGTAAGGGAAAGCTTTAGGAATCTAAAAGGCAGGAATCCAGCAATCGAATTTGTAGTACTACAACGCCCAGCATTCCCTGAGTCAGTGCACAGTGGCTGATAGAAATTCTCATTCATTGCCATTTGCCAAGCCAGTGTCCGTGTGAATACGCTTTTAGAAGGGGCTCATCCCCGGCCGTTAACATAACGAAATAACAATCCAACTTGCAATACAGGCAGCCTTTGTAGTAGTAGTAGTAGTAGTCCTACAAGGCCCAGCATTACCTGAGTGCACCGCGGCGTGCCTGATAGAAATTCTCATTCATTGCCATTTGCCAAGCCAGTGTCAGTGTGAATACGCTTTTAGAAGGGGCTCATCCTCGGCCGTTAACATAATGAAATAACAATCCAACTTGCAATACAGGCAGCCTTTGTAGTAGTACTACAAAGCCCAGCATTCCCTGAGTGCACCGCGGAGTGCCTGATAGAAATTCTCATTCATTGCCATTTGCCAAGCCAGTGTCAGTGTGAATACGCTTTTAGAAGAGGCTAGTCCCCGGCCGTTAACATAACGAAATAACAATCCAACTTGCAATACAGGCAGCCTTTGTAGTAGTACTACAAGGCCCAGCATTCCCTGAGTGCACCGCGGCGTGCCTGATAGAAATTCTCATTCATTGCCATTTGCCAAGCCAGTGTCAGTGTGAATACGCTTTTAGAAGAGGCTAGTCCCCGGCCGTTAACATAACGAAATAACAATCCAACTTGCAATACAGGCAGCCTTTGTAGTAGTACTACAAGGCCCAGCATTCCCTGAGTGCACCGCGGCGTGCCTGATAGAAATTCTCATTCATTGCCATTTGCCAAGCCAGTGTCAGTGTGAATACGCTTTTAGAAGAGGCTAGTCCCCAGCTGTTAAAATAACGAAATAACAATCCAACTTGCAATACAGGCAGCCTTTGTAGTAGTACCACAAGGCCCAGCATTCCCTGAGTGCACCGCGGCGTGCCTGATAGAAATTCTCATTCATTGCCATTTGCCAAGCCAGTGTCAGTGTGAATATGATTTTAGAAGGGGCTCATCCCTGGCCGTTAACATAACGAAATAACAATCCAACTTGCAATACAGGCAGTCTTTGTAGTAGTACTACAAGGCCCAGCATTCCCTGAGTGCACCGCGGCGTGCCTGATAGAAATTCTCATTCATTGCCATTTGCCAAGCCAGTGTCAGTGTGAATACGCTTTTAGAAGGGGCTCATCCCCTGGTTTTTGATTCAACTTGCTGCACTCCAGCAGTGAAATGTCTGGTAAAAAAAAGGTTGTGAAAGGACGGGGTAGAGGAAAAAACACCCACGCTGTCTCCTCTTCCAGTCAAAATGTTGGATCTGTTGGTGCCAGACCCAGTACCAGCATTTGTGGCACAAGACATGTGCCCAATTCCACTAGTAGCATCAGTCATGTGCCTGCTGGTAGTAGTAGCAGTATCAGCAAGCCAGACTTGTCCATCTCCCCCGGTGGGCGGGTTACTTTAGACAATACGGCCAATGTGGACTGGTTGGCTGGCTCGCGGTCATCTCAGCAGGAAGACTCTGACGATCTTGCTTCAAGCCAGGTTTCGTTGGATTCCAGATCCTCTACAGTTCCTTGGCACAGTGACAGTAGTAATATAGGTATTTCTAGCGTTTTCCTTCCATCATCTATGTCTTCACTCCCCCTTCCTAGCGGGAAGCCATCTTTCCTGAGAGTCCTAAGAGACATCTCCTCGGGTGCGAAGGAAGATACTGAACAACACAGTGATGATGATGATTTGTTTTCCGCGAGTCCGCCAACGGAGTGTGTTGTGGTGGAGGTGGAAGCGGTGTCCGAGACGCATATCTGCGGTAGTGGGGTTGTTGGTGGTGGTAGCCGTGGTGGCAGACGCAGTAATGAGGGGGGGCATGGAGCCTGCCATGATGTCACATCACATTCACAACACAGTGACAGAAGTGGCGGGATGATGAGGAAGGCTATGATGATGATGTTGTTTTAGACAGGACGTGGGAACCAGGTGACGAGGTGATGATGGCGTCAGAGGAGGAGGGTAGTAGTGGCGGCACTGGCCGTGATAAACAGCCAAGCTGAGGTAGGGGCAGAAGTCAATCTGCAAAACGTTGCAGCGGTAGGGTCAGCTCAGGAGCCGGTGACGGCGACACTGATGCTGGTGTAGGTTCCCGAAAAAAGCCTGCCAGACAAGGGGCAAGCTCGGGTGGTGGTAGTGGACGGGGTACTACCTCTATACGGTACTCTGCCGTGTGGCAATTTTTCTGTACCTTCCCGGAGGACGAAAACATGGCACAGTGCCGTATCTGCAAGCAGAAAGTAAGGCGTGGGCAGGGCAGCAATGTAGGAACTACCGCTCTACGTAAACACATGGAGCGGCATCACAAGGCCATGTGGGACAATCGACATGCCCCACCATCATCATGTACATCTAATGAAGACCCCTCTGCCGCTGCTGCTGCTCCGAGTCCCTGTCAACTAAGTAGTAGCCAGGCCTTATCCATCATTTCGTTGTCATCATCATCATCACTGTCATCTAGTGCTCCTCCTACGTCCCGTCAGTTATCCATTACGGAATCGTTGTCCAATAAGCAACAATATATACCCAGTCATCCACTTGTTGTGCGGCTTAATTCACACCTGGCTAAGTTGTTGGTGGTGCAGTCGCTGCCGTACCACCTGGTCGACTCCGCCGGCTTCAAGCAATTGATGGCGTGCGCTCAGCCTAGGTGACGAATACCTAGCCGACATTACTTCTCCAAAACAGCTGTCCCTGCCTTGCACAAGCATGTGGAGGAAAAGGTGTGCCAGTCCTTGCAATTATCTGTGTGCAGCAGGGTACATGCCACCGTCGACACGTGGAGCAGCAACTATGGGCAGGGACAGTACATGTCTTTCACGGCCCACTGGGTCAATATTTTGCAGTCCGATGCACCACCGCAGCAATTCCAGGCATTATCTCCACGCTTGTATCTTTCTGGTTCAACTCCGGACACCAGGCGCCTACCATCCTCCTCCTCCTACTCCTCTTCCTTGCCTTCCTCCTTGGAGGTCTTTCCGTCCCCGACAGGACACAGCGTATCTTCCACTCCTCCTCCCTCCTCTTTTCATAGGTGCAAGGTGAAGCGCCACAACGCTGTCTTACACCTGCTGAGCCTGGGCGAGAAAAGCCACACAGGGCAGGAGCTGCTGCTGTGCATCAAGGAGGAAATCGCACGCTGGCAGTCTCCTCTGAAACTCACACTGGGCAATGTTGTCTCTGATAACGGCAAGAACGTTGTGGCTGCACTGCGTCTAGGTCACCTGACACACGCTCCTTGCATGGCACATGTGATCAATCTGGTCATAACACGCTTCTTAAAATCATATGTTGGTTTGAAGGGTGTGCTGGCCATGTCCAGGAGGGTTTGCGTTCGCTTTAGACGTTCGTATGCATTTAAGCACGCCCTCCTGGACTTGCAGCATCAAAGCAATCTCCCAGAACACAGCCTGATTTGCGATGTTCCAACTCGCTGGAATTCCACCTTGCACATGTTGGACCGTCTGTACGAACAGCGGAAAGCCGTAAATGATTTCCTGATGCAGCAGACGGGCAGCGTTTGGAGCCAGTGTAATTTTGAGCTAAGGCACTGGCAGCTGGTTAGAGACGCATGTCGCCTTTTGAGGCCCTTTGAAGAGGCCACACGATTTGTGAGCCGTGACGCTAGCGGAATGAACGATGTTATGCCGCTGATATTCATTATGGAGCAAACGCTCACAGTGATGATTCAGCAAAGGATGGAGGAAGGATCACATCTGGCTATGGATGTTGAGGAGGAGGAGGATGAGGAAACAGGACCTGAAGAGGAGCTGGATTTGGAGATGGAATCACAGGAAGGGATAGGGGACGAGGCAGCCGCACAACATGACAGTGATGGTGGTGATGACGAGTCTGACGACGACCTTGATGATGGACAACCATGGCAGTATGGGGCGGAGATGGATCCAACCGGGCCCTCTGAAATGCTGGACAGAATAGCGAGCTGTATGCTTCGTTACTTGCGCGCTGACTGTCGTATTGTTGGCATGAAGCAAAGAGATGAGTACTGGATAGCCACACTTTTAGACCCTCGGTATAAAGCCAGAATGGGGGAGTTTTTTGCGCCTTCCGAGAGGGAGGCAAAATTGGCTTATTATCGAGAGAAGCTATGCAGCCAGCTTGTCACGGCTTTCAAACGGCAAACACCTGCTGCAAGCATGTCTGACCGGGGGGCCACTCTCTGCTCCCCACTGTCTCATCGTTCCACTGCCTCTGGCAGAGCTACCTCTGCAATAGGCGGCAGCAGCAGCAGCTAATTCAGTTTGTAAAATATGATGACAACATTTTTACATCCAATACCCTGACCTGACACACATCGTAGTCACCAAAGGGATGTTCACCATCACCAGGTGCAGCACCTAAGCAACCGGGTTCACTCGTACCTGGGCTGTGCCCTTTCTCTGTCAGAAATGCTGATCCCAGACCCCATGGACTTCTGGGTCAACAGATTGGATTATTGGCAAGAACTGGCCCAGTTTGCCATGGGTGTACTGTCTTGTCCGAGCGTCAGAGAGGGTATTCAGCGCGGCAGGGGGCTTCGTCACCCCTAAGCGAACAAGATTGTCCGCCAACAGCTTGGAAAATCTCACGTTTCTGAAAATGAATCAAGCGTGGATCGGTGAGGATTTTAAAACCCCTGTGCCTGATGCCACTGATTAGATCTGACATTGCTGCTGCTGCCGCCTGCTACTGCCGCCTGCTACTACGGGATTCTGTCCTGTCCACTCTTTTTTTAATGTCGACCAGTCTCTTTTTTTATACTTACTTACTTAACTACTACTACTACTACTACTGCTACTACTGCTACTACTGCTACTACTGCTACCTCTACTACTACCACCTCTACTACCCTTGCTGTCTGTGTTGGCTAGCTACCTCTACTACTACCACCTCTACTACCCTTGCTGTCTGTGTTGGCTAGCTACCTCTACTACTACCACCTCTACTACTCTTGCTGTCTGTGTTGGCTAGCTACCTCTACTACTACCACCTCTACTACCCTTGCTGTCTGTGTTGGCTAGCTACCTCTACTACTACCACCTCTACTACCCTTGCTGTCTGTGTTGGCTAGCTACCTCTACTACTACCACCTCTACTACTCTTGCTGTCTGTGTTGGCTAGCTACCTCTACTACTACCACCTCTACTACCCTTGCTGTCTGTGTTGGCTAGCTACCTCTACTACTACCACCTCTACTACCCTTGCTGTCTGTGTTGGCTAGCTACCTCTACTACCACCAATACACCTCCACTGCCGCCCGTCTGCTACAAGCAGGCCTGAGGCGTGCCCCACCACAGGGCTTTGTCCTGTGACTGTCGACCAGTCTCTTTTTTTAATGTGCTGCTGCTACTACTACTACCACCACCCTTGCTGTCTGTGTTGGCTAGCTACCTCTACAACCACCAATACGCCCCCACTGCCGCCCGTCTGCTACAAGCAGGCCTGAGGCCTGCCCCACCACAGGGCTTTGTCCTGTGACTGTCGACCAGTCTCTTTTTTTAATGTGCTGCTACTACTACTACTACTACCACCACCCTTGCTGTCTGTGTTGGCTAGCTACCTCTACTACCACCAATACACCTCCACTGCTGCCCGTCTGCTACAAGCAGGCCTGAGGCGTGCCCCACCACAGGGCTTTGTCCTGTGACTGTCGACCAGTCTCTTTTTTTAATGTGCTGCTACTACTACTACTACCACCACCCTTGCTGTCTGTGTTGGCTAGCTACCTCTACTACCACCAATACACCTCCACTGCCGCCTGTCTGCTACAAGCAGGCCTGAGGCCTGCCCCACCACAGGGCTTTGTCCTGTGACTGTCGACCAGCCTCTTTTTTTAATGTGCTGCTACTACTACTACTACTACCACCACCACCCTTGCTGTCTGTGTTGGCTAGCTACCTCTACTACCACCAATACACCTCCACTGCCGCCCGTCTGCTACAAGCAGGCCTGAGGCCTGCCCCACCACAGGGCTTTGTCCTGTGACTGTCGACCAGTCTCTTTTTTTAATGTGCTGCTACTACTACTACTACCACCACCCTTGCTGTCTGTGTTGGCTAGCTACCTCTACTACCACCAATACACCTCCACTGCCGCCCGTCTGCTACAAGCAGGCCTGAGGCCTGCCCCACCACAGGGCTTTGTCCTGTGACTGTCGACCAGTCTCTTTTTTTAATGTGCTGCTACTACTACTACTACCACCACCCTTGCTGTCTGTGTTGGCTAGCTACCTCTACTACCACCAATACACCTCCACTGCCGCCCGTCTGCTACAAGCAGGCCTGAGGCCTGCCCCACCACAGGGCTTGGTCCTGTGACTGTCGACAAGTCTCTTTTTTTAATGTGCTGCTACTACGACTACTACTACCACCACCCTTGCTGTCTGTGTTGGCTAGCTACCTCTACTACCACCAATACACCTCAACTGCTGCCCGTCTGCTACAAGCAGGCCTGAGGCCTGCCCCACCACAGGGCTTTGTCCTGTGACTGTCGACCAGTCTCTTTTTTTAATGTGCTGCTACTACTACTACTACTACCACCACCCTTGCAGTCTGTGTTGGCTAGCTACCTCTACTACCACCAATACACCTCCACTGCCGCCCGTCTGCTACAAGCAGGCCTGAGGCCTGCCCCACCACAGGGCTTTGTCCTGTGACTGTCGACCAGTCTCTTTTTTTAATGTGCTGCTACTACTACTACTACCACCACCCTTGCTGTCTGTGTTGGCTAGCTACCTCTACTACCACCAATACACCTCCACTGCCGCCCGTCTGCTACAAGCAGGCGTGAGGCCTGCCCCACCACAGGGCTTTGTCCTGTGACTGTCGTCCAGTCTCTTTTTTTAATGTGCTGCTACTACTACTACTACCACCCTTGCTGTCTGTGTTGGCTAGCTACCTCTACTACCACCAATACACCTCCACTGCCGCCCGTCTGCTACAAGCAGGCCTGAGGCCTGCCCCACCACAGTGCTTTGTCCTGTGACTGTCGACCAGTCTCTTTTTTTAATGTGCTGCTACTACTACTACTACTACTACTACTACTACTACTACCACCACCCTTGCTGTCTGTGTTGGCTACCTCTACTACCACCAATACACCTCCACTGCCATCTGCTACAAGCAGGCCTGAGGCCTGCCCCACCACAGGGCTTTGTCCTGTGACTGTCGTCCAGTCTCTTTTTTTAATGTGCTGCTACTACTACTACCACCCTTGCTGTCTGTGTTGGCTACCTCTACTACCACCAATACACCTCCACTGCCGCCCGTCTGCTACAAGCAGGCCTGAGGCCTGCCCCACCACAGGGCTTTGTCCTGTGACTGTCGTCCAGTCTCTTTTTTTAATGTGCTGCTACTACTACTACCACCCTTGCTGTCTGTGCTGGCTACCTTTACTACCACCAATACACCTCCACTGCCGCCCGTCTGCTACAAGCAGGCCTGAGGCCTGCCCCACCACAGGGCTTTGTCCTGTGACTGTCGACCAGTCTCTTTTTTTAATGTGCTGCTACTACTACTACTACTACTACTACTACTACTACTACTACTACCACCCTTGCTGTTTGTGTTGGCTACCTCTACTACCACCAATACACCTCCACTGCCGCCCGTCTGCTACAAGCAGGCCTGAGGCCTGCCCCACCACAGGGCTTTGTCCTGTGACTGTCGACCAGTCTCTTTTTTTAATGTGCTGCTACTACTACTACCACCCTTGCTGTCTGTGTTGGCTACCTCTACTACCACCAATACACCTCCACTGCCGCCCGTCTGCTACAAGCAGGCCTGAGGCCTGCCCCACCACAGGGCTTTGTCCTGTGACTGTCGTCCAGTCTCTTTTTTTAATGTGCTGCTACTACTACTACCACCCTTGCTGTCTGTGTTGGCTAGCTACCTCTACTACCACCAATACACCTCCACTGCCGCCCGTCTGCTACAAGCAGGCCTGAGGCCTGCACCACCACAGGGCTTTGTCCTGTGACTGTCGACCAGTGTCTTTTTTTAATGGGCTGCTACTACTACTACTACTACTACTACTACCACCCTTGCTGTTTGTGTTGGCTACCTCTACTACCACCAATACACCTCCACTGCCGCCCGTCTGCTACAAGCAGGCCTGAGGCCTGCCCCACCACAGGGCTTTGTCCTGTGACTGTCGTCCAGTCTCTTTTTTTAATGTGCTGCTACTACTACTACCACCCTTGCTGTCTGTGTTGGCTAGCTACCTCTACTACCACCAATACACCTCCACTGCCGCCCGTCTGCTACAAGCAGGCCTGAGGCCTGCACCACCACAGGGCTTTGTCCTGTGACTGTCGACCAGTGTCTTTTTTTAATGTGCTGCTACTACTACTACTACTACTACTACTACTACTACTACTACTACTACTACTACTACTACCACCACCCTTGCTGTCTGTGTTGGCTACCTCTTCTACCACCAATACACCTCCATTGCCATCCGTCTGCTACAAGCAGGCTTGAGGCCTGCCCCACCACAGGGCTTTGTCCTGTGACTGTCGTCCAGTCTCTTTTTTTAATGTGCTGCTACTACTACTACCACCCTTGCTGTCTGTGTTGGCTAGCTACCTCTATAACCACCAATACACCTCCACTGCCGCCCGTCTGCTACAAGCAGGCCTGAGGCGTGCCCCACCACAGGGCTTTGTCCTGTGACTGTCGACCAGTCTCTTTTTTTAATGTGCTGCTACTACTACTACTACCACCACCCTTGCTGTCTGTGTTGGCTAGCTACCTTTACTACCACCAATACACCTCCACTGCCGCCCGTCTGCTACAAGCAGGCCTGAGGCCTGCCCCACCACAGGGCTTTGTCCTGTGACTGTCGACCAGTCTCTTTTTTTAATGTGCTGCTACTACTACTACTACTACTACTACTACCACCCTTGCTGTTTGTGTTGGCTACCTCTACTACCACCAATACACCTCCACTGCCGCCCGTCTGCTACAAGCAGGCCTGAGGCCTGCCCCACCACAGGGCTTTGTCCTGTGACTGTCGTCCAGTCTCTTTTTTTAATGTGCTGCTACTACTACTACCACCCTTGCTGTCTGTGTTGGCTACCTCTACTACCACCAATACACCTCCACTGCCGCCCGTCTGCTACAAGCAGGCCTGAGGCCTGCCCCACCACAGGGCTTTGTCCTGTGACTGTCGTCCAGTCTCTTTTTTTAATGTGCTGCTACTACTACTACCACCCTTGCTGTCTGTGTTGGCTAGCTACCTCTACTACCACCAATACACCTCCACTGCCGCCCGTCTGCTACAAGCAGGCCTGAGGCCTGCACCACCACAGGGCTTTGTCCTGTGACTGTCGACCAGTGTCTTTTTTTAATGGGCTGCTACTACTACTACTACTACTACTACTACCACCCTTGCTGTTTGTGTTGGCTACCTCTACTACCACCAATACACCTCCACTGCCGCCCGTCTGCTACAAGCAGGCCTGAGGCCTGCCCCACCACAGGGCTTTGTCCTGTGACTGTCGTCCAGTCTCTTTTTTTAATGTGCTGCTACTACTACTACCACCCTTGCTGTCTGTGTTGGCTAGCTACCTCTACTACCACCAATACACCTCCACTGCCGCCCGTCTGCTACAAGCAGGCCTGAGGCCTGCACCACCACAGGGCTTTGTCCTGTGACTGTCGACCAGTGTCTTTTTTTAATGTGCTGCTACTACTACTACTACTACTACTACTACTACTACTACTACTACTACTACTACTACTACCACCACCCTTGCTGTCTGTGTTGGCTACCTCTTCTACCACCAATACACCTCCATTGCCATCCGTCTGCTACAAGCAGGCTTGAGGCCTGCCCCACCACAGGGCTTTGTCCTGTGACTGTCGTCCAGTCTCTTTTTTTAATGTGCTGCTACTACTACTACCACCCTTGCTGTCTGTGTTGGCTAGCTACCTCTATAACCACCAATACACCTCCACTGCCGCCCGTCTGCTACAAGCAGGCCTGAGGCGTGCCCCACCACAGGGCTTTGTCCTGTGACTGTCGACCAGTCTCTTTTTTTAATGTGCTGCTACTACTACTACTACCACCACCCTTGCTGTCTGTGTTGGCTAGCTACCTTTACTACCACCAATACACCTCCACTGCCGCCCGTCTGCTACAAGCAGGCCTGAGGCCTACCCCACCACAGGGCTTTGTCCTGTGACTGTCGTCCAGTCTCTTTTTTTAATGTGCTGCTACTACTACTACCACCCTTGCTGTCTGTGTTGGCTAGCTACCTCTACTACCATCAATACACCTCCAATGCCGCCCGTCTGCTACAAGCAGGCCTGAGGCCTGCCCCACCACAGGGCTTTGTCCTGTGACTGTCGACCAGTCTCTTTTTTTAATGTGCTGCTACTACTACTACTACTACCACCCTTGCTGTCTGTGTTGGCTACCTCTACTACCACCAATACACCTTCACTGCCGTCTGCTACAAGCAGGCCTGAGGCCTGCCCCACCACAGGGCTTTGTCCTGTGACTGTCGTCCAGTCTCTTTTTTTAATGTGCTGCTACTACTACTACTACCACCCTTGCTGTCTGTGTTGGCTACCTCTACTACCACCAATACACCTCCACTGCCATCTGCTACAAGCAGGCCTGCCCCACCACAGGGCTTTGTCCTGTGACTGTCCAGTCTCTTTTTTTTAATGTGCTGCTGCTACTACTACTACTACTACTACCACCACCCTTGCTGTCTGTTGGCTACCTCTACTACCACCAATATACCTCCACTGCCGCCCGTCTGCTACAAACATGCCTGGAGGGCTTGTCAAAAGCCATTGCTTGTTGCTTTTACATCCATGTATGGATGAACCCCGGCAGGCATCTGCCAATAAAAAGGGTACATTTTTGGAGGGCTTGTCAAAAGCCATTGCTTGTTGCTTTTAGATTACATCAATGTATGGATGAACCCCGGCAGGCATCTGCCAATAAAAAGGGTACATTTTTGGAGGGCTTGTGAAAAGCTATTGCTTGTTGCTTTTACATCCATGTATGGATGAACCCCGGCAAGCATCTGCCAATAAAAAGGGTACATTTTTGGAGGGCTTGTCAAAAGCCATTGCTTGTTGCTTTTACATTACATCCATGTATGGATGAACCCCGGCAGGCATCTGCCAATAAAAAGGGTCAATTTTTGGAGGGATTGTGAAAAGCCATTGCTTGTTGCTTTTACATCAATGTATGGATGAACCCTGGCAGGCATCTGCCAATAAAAAGGGTAAATTTTTAGTGGGCTTGTCAAAAGCCATTGCTTGTTGCTTTTACATTACATCCATGTATGGATGAACCCCGGCAGGCATCTGCCAATAAAAAGGGTCAATTTTTGGAGGGCTTGTGAAAAGCCATTGCTTGTTGCTTTTACATCCATGTATGGATGAACCCCGGCAGGCATCTGCCGATTAAAAAGGGTCAATATTTGGAGGGCTTTTCAAAAGCCATTGCTTGTTGCTTTTACATCCATGTATGGATGAACCCCGGCAGGCATCTGCCAATAAAAAGGGTCAATTTTTGGAGGGCTTGTGAAAAGCCATTTGTTAGAAGAATTTATAATCTATTAATGAGATTCAAGGAGTCATCGGAATAAATTGAAGTATTGTGGCCTTTTATTCTCATTAATGAGGAGACAAAGCAACATCAGATGAAGTCATCTTTCAGCCTCTGTCTGCTGATATCTTGCGTATCATAGTTTTTATACATGGGATAAACGTATTACATATTCAGCCAATTACAGACACACAATATATTACAGATACATCATTATAATTCTTCACACATTAGGTTTTGCAGGTGGCCTTATCTCTCTTGGCAAAACTATTTCTGTAAGATGGGGGAGGCACTCCCACAAGTATTTTTGCCGCCCTACCATCTCACTCCCTGTGTTTTCTCTGTAAGCTTCGTATGAGAAGCAAGGTCAAAGATAAGTAACCTCAATAGCATGAAAACCTGTCTTAAAGGTAATGTGTTGCCAGAAAAACATGTTTGTTTTTTTTTAATTAAACATTTAGTGTGTAGGTGATTAAACATTGTTCAAATTTTTTTTTTTTTTTTCACGAGTCAGGAAATATTATAAATTTATTCTAATTTATAATATTTCCCATTGCTGGTCACTAGATGGAGCTATTCCCAAAATTGCAGCATTGCAAAATTGGGTAAAAAGCCCTCGCTCTAGTGAGCTCTCAGCATCCCCCCCCCCTCCTTTATCCTGGCTAGTGCCGGGATAAACGAGGGGTTTGAACGGTCTAACCTCCTACCCTGTGTGTCGCCATTTTTTGAGCTAACACACAGTGTAGAAGGTTTACATACAGTAGTAAACGTACACAAACACGAACATACATAGAAATCTCTTACCTGCTCCTTCCGCCGCGGCTCCCTCCGGCCCGTCCGCTCCGTCTGCTGCCGCTGGTCCAAGTGCACAAGTCCGGAAGCCGCGACCGGAAGTAGTAATCTTACTGTCCGGCCGCGACTTCCGGTCCACAGGAAAATGGCGCCGGACGGCGCGCATTTCAAATTGGACTGTGTGGGAGTGGCGCATGCGCAGTTCCCACACAGACGGCGTACATGTTAGTGGATGGAACGGGCCCCGTTCGCAGGCCCTATGGGACTGTGGCTGCCGTATTCCATGTCTGTATGTGTCGTTAATCGACACATACAGAAATGGAAAAAAAAATGGCAGCCCCCATAGGGAAGAAAAAGTATAAAAATAAGAAAAAGTAAAACACAAACACACAAATAAATATAAACGTTTTTAATAAAGCACTAACATCTTTAAAATATTTAAAAAAATATTGTGATGACACTGTTCCTTTAAAGGAACAATGTTTTTCTTATTCATTATATAAGAAACAAGATGAGAACTCCAGACAAGATGGCTGCTGCACGAAATTACACACATCATATAAAGAATAGAAAATGGAGACTGCCCACCACCTCCACACTTGATAACATATTCAACACTTTGGTCTCCTTCACATAAACATAAATTTAAAATAAAACTTTTCTGACACAATTGCTTGTTGCTTTTACATCAATGTATGGATGAACCCCGGCAGGCATCTGCCAATAAAAAGGGTACATTTTTGGAGGGCTTGTCAAAAGCCATTGCTTGTTGCTTTTACATCCATGTATGGATGAACCCCGGCAGGCATCTGCCAATAAAAAGGGTCAATTTTTGGAGGGCTTTTCAAAAGCCATTGCTTGTTGCTTTTACATCCATGTATGGATGAACCCCGGCAGGCATCTGCCAATAAAAAGGGTCAATTTTTGGAGGGCTTGTCAAAAGCCATTGCTTGTTGCTTTTACATCCATGTATGGATGAACCCCGGCAGGCATCTGCCAATAAAAAGGGTACATTTTTGGAGGGCTTTTCAAAAGCCATTGCTTGTTGCTTTTACATTACATCCATGTATGGATGAACCCCGGCAGGCATCTGCCAATAAAAAGGGTAAATTTTTGGAGGGCTTGTGAAAAGCAATTGCTTGTTGCTTTTACATCCATGTATGGATGAACCCCGGCAGGCATCTGCCACCATAAAGGGTAAATTTTTTGAGGGCTTGTCAAAAGCCATTGCTTCTTCTTTTACCACCTTATATGTATGAACCCTGGCAGGCATCAGCCGCCTAAAATGGTTAATTTTTGTACCTTTTTTAACAATGCATTAAGCATACAACATGCACAAGTGCAGTGGTTTCTGTTAGTTGTCACCGTGTCCCATCTGTTTTCCTATAGCCATACATGTTGGCGTAACTTTGACACTAACTTTGCCTTAAAGACAGCTCAAAAGTGCTTGGATACACATGGGTGACCTAAGAGTGTTATACAGGGCTTCTAGGGTTTTTAAACAGTGTTATACACGATTTTTAGGGGCTTTCTTGTATTACAGGTTCGGTCAGAACTAGTTCGGTCCGAATCGAACTTTTTCATGAAATTCGGCGAACCTGCCGAACCGAACTTTTCATAAGTTCGCTCATCTCTACCCGTCATATATGAGCCCGAGAGCAGAAAAAAAAAAGATCAACAGAGAAAAGTTCAGGGGTGTCAGGAGCCAAGGAGAAGGCCCATTCTTGGGGCCCGTCCTGGACATAATTATACCCACTCGCTGGCTCTCAGAACCTGAGGAGTGGGGCCTTAGATAGAAATACAGCCTACAACTCTCCCAAAAGGAGAAAAAAGTCTTCCGGTCCCCTGAGAACCGGTCAGACAACTTGAGGTGGGGTTCAAGAGGTGAGGTGGGGTGCACTACCAGGGCCCTCTGAACCAGGGCTTGGACCTGTAGGGAGAGGCCCTGCATTTGTTAAGCCAGGGTCTCAAGGGGGTCCATAGTTGTGTCAGGGACCAGGGTAGAAAAGGTATATGGGCCTGTGATTATGTAATGACGGGGTAGGGAGACAGACAGGTGAGCCCTAATCTACCCGCCACTCAGTCCCTGCCTACTTGCACGGCCCATCCTATTCGACGGCGTACAACTGGGCGACGGTCCCTACGCTCAATATGTGCACGACAGACAAACAGACAAGGGTACACAGAAGCTAAGGTAAATTGGGCAGTTGCCCACGGCAACACCGTGAGCAACAGGAGTATTAAACGAGCCGAGTCAGACCAGGAGTGTACGAGGTACCAAACGCAGAGCAGGAGCGTAGTCAGTAAAGCCAGGGTCAAAATGAAGCAAGGTCAATAATAATAGCAGGAGCAGCAGAGCCATGAAACAGGAAAGAATCACAGGCAAAGACAAGCAGCAAATGAAGGTATAAATAGACCAAGGGCGGGAGCTAGAACCGTCTGGCCAGGCTGTGATAGGTTCTCCCACTCCTGAGCCTACCAGCCTGAGTGGTAGCAGATCGAGTCACTCTATCAGACCTAGGAGCAGGTGCAGACTGATTAACCACGGGCGTAGACACAGATCCTTTACACCACGTTACCGTGACCCAATGTGCCACGTCACAGCGTATTCAAATCATGGAAGCGTCTGGTCTACATGACTACCGACCGTCATGGTGTGCAAACCTTAGATCAAAATTTCGACATATAACTAACTAACTCTAAACCTCATAAGGTAATTTTTTTTAGCTATTATACCAGGATGTAGGCGGAGGAGTAGGCTAAGAGAACGGAAAGTGGCCGAGGCGGGAGTTGGGCCAGAGTGAATATGATGCTTGACTGGGGTCTGGGGAGGGGAAGGGGAGAGAGACAGGTGGGAAGGTGGGAGCAGAGGGGCAACATAAAAAAAATTATTAAACTGAATCTACTGCTTTAAAACAGTCACTCACCAAGTTGCAGAGCTGGCCGCTGCTTCTGGCCCCTGTATGGGTCCCATTCCTTTCTACAAACCAATTACCGCTGATCATAACCTTGATGAGCGGCAACTGCCCACTTTATTTTACTTTTGTGGCCAGGCCCCTGACAGTAGTATCAGCGGTACTACCCTGATTGCAGGCCTGTTTGCAGGGGTACTAGCCAACTACATCACAGATAACCCAAGTTTCAAGACCATGCAAAGTTATGGATTTTTGGCATCCCATGGAATATGCAAACAATAGGGAATTCTATCAGTAAGTATTCTGCCTGTTTCTTGGCTAATACTCCTAATCCAATTACAAGATTCTTTACATGCGGTGTTTGGTTTTCCCACAAGTTTGCGATATGTTGATTCATTGTCTAAAATGGTATGAAAGTGTCTGGGATATAAACAGGAATCTAGAACAACTCCTGCTGCGTAAGATTTGGAGGACACAGTTATACTCTGGATCTATGGTGAGCACCTCTGTGTTTTTACCTTTAGCCCTTATGTGTTTATAGTGAACCTTTTAGAAGGTTAATCTTTACCCGCTAAGATGGAAGGGTTGGTTCCAATGCCTAGTTATGGTGGTGTCTGAGGAAATAAAGGTCCTTTTAGACGTCCCGATACTGACCATGAAAACCAGCGCCAATCGACGATACAGCGTGTCACAAGGAGCATTCATCGGTAATGTATGGGGGCAAACAATCGTTACTACACCAGACCCCGCACCGATCTGCCAGTTCAGCTGCCTCCGGGCACTGGACAACACTTTCGGAAGCAGATGGCTCCGATCACTGCATAGCGGCCGTTCGGCAGAACTGCAGCTCGGCCTCTATTCTTTGACCGGAGCCATCTGCTTCCGGCAGTGTTGTCCGGTGTCCGGAGGCAGCTGGAGTGGCGAATCGGTGCGGGGTCCAGGTGTCGGACACGCACCGATAATATACTGATGACCTATCCAGTGGATAGGTAATCAGTTGTCAGAACGTGGAAAACCCCTTTAAAGGGAAGGTGTCACGGAATTTTTTTTTTTTTTATATATATAATATTGCTTTTAGTATGTCATTAAAATAAATTGTATTTATTTGTGTTTTTGTGTTGTACTTTTTACTTTTTTCTTTCTTTTACTTCTCTATGGGGGCTGCCATTTTTTTTTTCATCTCTGTATCTGTCCATTAACGACACATACAGAGATGGAATGCGGCACATACATCCCTATAGAGAATGCGAATGGGAGCCGTTCCATTCACTATAGCGTACGCCATCTGTGTGGGAACGGCGCATGCACCACTCCCACACAGATCAAAAGGAAGGTCTTTGGTAGAGCGACATCCGGCGCCATTTCATGTGGACCGGAAGCCACGGCCGGACAGTAAGATGACGACTTCCGGTTGCGGCTTCCGGCCATATGTTGAAGGCAGTGCAGACATAAGGACTAGGAGCGGCAGGGCGGAGGCGGCAGCGGCGGCAGGAGCAGGTAAGTTATGTTTGTGTATGTGATGTCTGCTGAGCACTGTATCTAATCCTCATACACTGTGCATTCGCTCAGAAAATGGCGGCACACAGTGTAGGAGGTTTGAACATTCAACCCTCTCCTTTCTCCTGGCACTAGCCAGGAGAAAGGAGGGGGGATTCTGTGAGGACACTAGAGCGAGTGTGTCTACTACAAATTTGCTACATAAGGCAATGAGGTTGCTTTACCACATGCCAATGCTGCAATTTTGGGAATTGCTCCCTCTAGTGACCAGCACATGGAAATGTTATAAATTAGAATCTAATTTATAATATTTCCTGACTTGTGAAAAAATTTAAAAAAATTAAAACAATGTGTAATCATTTATATAGTAACTGTTTAACTGAAAAAAAAAAAATTCTAGCGACACATTCCCTTTAATACTGGCGTTTCATACACCAGTCCTATTAAACAGTTTGCTGGAGTAAGATGCAACACATTTATTAACAGGCGAACGACTCTTAATAAATGTGTCGCATCTTTTAGCTGCAACGCGGCCTGTCATCAGCACTTTCTACGTGCTGCGGCCTGCTGTAAGAGACTGAGGGAATCTGGGAGGGAGAATCGGAGTGGTGAGGTAAGTACATTTTTAAAATGTATTTTATTGTCTGATTGGGGGGCAAACAGTCATATTGGGGGGAGGTATGGGTCTGGCACGGACCTTTGCCTTTTTACGCCCCCCAGAGATAAATCTGGGCCGCACTATACATATAGCTTTCTGCTATAATTTACATCAGTTACTGGCGTCAATTATAGTAAAATTGTTGGCCATTTCTGCTAAGCCCTGCCCATTTTTTGCCCCAAAATTTTTTGACATTTGCGCATTTTGTGAATTTTCTACGCTAGTAAACTGTTGTGGAAATGTTAATATATTCCCCCCAAAGGCTACAGACCGTAATACAATATCTTAATGTAAGGATGTGTGCAGCAAAGCTTGTTGTCTCCATTCTATGTCAGTGTGGGAAGTAGATGTCCGGCCTTATGATTTTGTGATATGTGATAGACCCAAAATCCCAAGCACCAAACCAAAGAAAGCACAGGCCGGACAGACCCTGCCACATTGGAGGGTAGGCCAGACATGACGGGGATAGGAGGGAGGATCGTGTCACAGCCAAAGGGGAGGGTTAGTGGAGGGGGTGGGTCTAGGAGAGGGAGGGGATCCGGTGAGGGTTAGCCGGAAGTGCGCTGACTTCCTGGTCTTTTGGTCGGGAGCAGCGCACGGAGTAAGACATCCATCCACGCATCTCCCATCCAGCGGCCATCTTACCTCATGTCAGCGCAGCAGTTCATTGAGCAGATGCGGGCGGCGGCTGCTGCATTCGGCCCCGCCTGGTTGGAGGAACAAGCTGCAGCGGTGGCCAACACTCCAGTACCTTCGGCTGTCTCTCCACCGCGCCGGGCCTGGCGCTCGCGTCCTCCAGAAAAGCTGAGCCCCGACGTGGCTCATTGTACTCGGCGCCGCTGAAGGAGCCTGTGAGGGACCCTCCGGCTCGGGTGTCTGGCAGCACTGATACTGCAGCCGGTGCCAGGGTCGGGAGGAATCCCGCTTTGCGGCAGAGTCCAGCGGAGGTGGGGGTCACCCCTCCACTCGCCAGTTCTACGCCGGGTTCCATGGTTCGGACGGCTGCCCCTGGTGATGTGCCGGTTGGGGGTGGAGCCCCACGGCGATCCGGAGGAAGCAAGGGACCTGCATTGGGCCTTCCTGGGCGGCGAGCTGCCTGCCCTCTGGTGCTGGTTGACTGCCAGAGAGAGCTTGGGAGCCTGCCCCTCCCCCACCTCGGTTCCGCCCATTGTTCACGCCTGTGCGTGCTGCCATGGATCGGGGACCAGATCTGCCGAAGACCTTGAGAATGGGGAGCTTAGTGGACAGGACGGTCCAGCTGATGGGTCCACAGCGCCTGTGCAGCTCGGTGAGTCGTTTTCACCGTCTTTACCTTTTCCTGCTATACTTATGTCTCCTGTTTCGGGGCAGGGTTCCGCGGTTGGGGAGCGAGTATGTGATATGGGGTCTGGGTTTGTGAATGTTGGGGGTGGGGGGATAGTCTGTGAGACTTGGTCGATTGCGTCAAGGAATTGTTAGGCCGGCTTGACTTTGCGGTCTCCTGTGGCGGTGTGGTTGGGGGCTGGTGGGGTAAGGTTTAATGCCCCGGCGGCGGTCGCTGCGAGTGTAGGAGAAAATACGGAATCGATGGCGGTGTCTGTTCAGACCGACGCGGCGGCAGTTGATGGTGTTCGGTTGGACGATAAAGCCAGGGGGAGGTTTATGTGTGTTTTGAAGGACCTTTGGGGGCACACTTGAATCAGGAAGTTTGGGAAAAAATTGGGAAGGACGAGTGCGTGGACATTTTTTCATTGTTGCCCCTGGAAAAATTTAATCTGGAGAAGGGGAAGCGAGATGAGAGTAAGAAGGAGGAGGAGGAAAAGCGTTGTTACCGCCTTATCCCTAAGACATTTGTTAACTGGTTGCAAGCGTTCGCCATTTTGGCCAGTGTTATTGGTGAAAAGGCTCCGAAACATTGCTCCCCCGTTTTGCTATATGGATGCCATCAGGGAAGCCCATAGGGTATATGGGGGGGGTAGCATGGCTACGTTATGACAAGCAGTTTAGACAACGGAAGGCGGTTCGGCCCAATATTAGGTGGGACCACAAGGATATTGCCCTCTGGTTAAGGGTAATGGCTCCGGACCGACCGGGCCAGTCCTTTCCCGGGAGCGGGGGGGGGCAGCAGGCCAATCTGATCAATCCAGCTCAGGGGGCAATGCAAAGCTCGGGCTGTGCTGACAATACAATGAGGGGCAGTGTAAATTCGGTGCAGGTTGCAAGTTCAAGCACATTTGTTCTCAATGCAATGGGGCGTCCAACGGGGCATCTAAATGCTTGCGCAAGGGAAAACGAGGTGGGGAGAGGGTTTTAACGCCAGTCATGGGGGTGACGCCAGTGAAGCTGGAAAGGATGGTCAGGTTTCTAAATAGTTATCCGGACAGGGCCAGCACGTAGTTGTTGTTTGATGGTTTTAATGTGGGTTTTTGTATCCCCTCCCCTGCTCACAGGGTCCCCTTTTCCATAAAAAATCGGAAGTCAGCTTACCAGCATCCAGACGTGGTTAGGGAGAAATTGGCAAAAGAGGTGGATTTGGGGCGCATGGCGGGGCCCTTTAGTTCTCTCCCCATCCCTTGTTTGGTCGTCTCACCGCTGGGGGTTGTCCCCAAGAAGGAGGCGAACAAATACCATTTGATTCACCATTTGTCTTATCATAAGGGCTTGTCGGTTAATGACGGGATAGATCAGGATCTTTGCTCGGTCGTGTATACGTCATTCGACGCGGCGGTGCAGTGGGTGCGTTTCAATGGTAGGGGGCGTTAATGGCCAAGACGGTTGTCGAGCCGGCTTTTCGGCTGTTGCCGGTGCATGCGGATAGTCAGCGTTTACTGGGGTGTTTTGGGGGTTGGGCGGTTTTATGTGGATCGGTGTCTCCCCTTGGGTTGTTCCATTTCTTGTGCGTACTTTGAGGCGTTTAGCTCATTTTTGGAATGGGTACTCAAATCTGTGGCGGGGCTGGATTTGATCATTCATTATTTAGACGATTTCTTGTGCGCAACGATCTTGGGGCCCGCCTGTTCCGTAAGTTGGTTCGGGACATAAAACACGATCTGTTGCACCTGTTGTCGTTGTACCCAAACTTGATCACGGTGTGGTCGGATATTGTGCCTAAAAAATCCTGCCGTTTGGCACGGTCGGTTGAGCGGATCAACAAAGCCAGGATAAAAGTTAACAGGGCATTTGTTGCGCGGAATGGTGGCATATGTGTTCGGCACTGGGACTTGGAAGCTGGAGTTGGAGCGTATTGGAGTGCAGATGGTGTCACCTGAATGATGTGGGAACGGATTTGTGGTGCTTGGGCTTGCAGGATGGCATTGAGAGGGCTATTTTGTTGTGGCGGGACTCTCAGGCTTGAGGGGGTCAAGGCCTGTTCGCTGTGGCTGAGGAGTCCTTGGAGTTAGACAAATAATTATGGGGGGGATGCATCGTGGGTATGGATCCCCCCGGGTTTTAAAGATAAAAGGACACTGTCTGGCGGTTGGATAGTGTGGTTTCCTTAGGGTGTTATCCCTTGGAAGAGGTAGCAGTTACCTTACGGCATCTGCCAGGAATATTGGTGACTCTGAGCCGTGTTTTTACGGCTGGGGGTAAAATGGTGGGGCAGATAGCCGGTAACATAAAAAGTTAATGATAGTTCCAAGGACTTCACCTAGTCTATGTGTTAATGTTTGTTTGTCAGTGGTGTCTGACGTGTTTGGGTTATAATTTATAGTTCGTGCATTATTGATTTATTATTGTTTTTGTTAATAAATAATATGGATATTATTTATTTATGGTTAATTGAGTTAACTAACTTTTATATTTATCTCTTAATAAAATGGCTACTGTGGCCACATTATCCAAACCCTCAGTGACGAGTCTTCTTGAGAGAAAGGTGTGGGTTATGAATGGGGAACAGATATATAGGTAAGTGTAATTTGCATACACATACATCACTCGACTTACCCCAAGTCATGCAAAATAAAGACACAAAACATTATAATTGGGTGTTAAATGGTCAAAACTTTTATTATATTATATGACCAAACCCAAAATGGCAAACCTCCGACTCACGAAGAGTCACCCTCCAGCACGCAGGAAAGGAAAAACCCCCTGTGGGAGAAACCTTTAGGGAAACCATGGCTGGAGGATTGTCCTTCCTCTGGGCTTAGAAGGTGCCAAAATATAATTTGTAACAGAATTTGTACATTTTCTCAGATTTTCAAGGAAAGACATTACAATGAACGAACGACATAAAACATAAATCGGCTGATCTGGTTGGCTAGGCGGATGTCTCTCTTCCTGGGCACTTATTAAAATTAATGGGCGATGCTCGGTTGAGACGGGTCCTTCAGAGGGGTCCTCCAGATGCCTCCTTGTAGCACCTGTCTCTGGCTAATAGGGGGGATCTCCTGCTGGAAAACCCCCTCTATTAGACAACCTGTATGAAGAGGATGGCATCACTGTGATGAAGAAGTGCTCTTGGGTGAAGGGTTTCCCTGCTAGAACCTACAAATTACATCAGGTCGGCATTGGTGGGGAAGTCAAGCTCAAGGTCCTCAGTCCCATCCAATATGGCGCTGAATGTGGCAGTAAAACCTTTTAATATGGAATCTTCCTTATGTCATAAATATTTGTGTTTATGATATCAGCGCATTCATCATCATTACTACAGGAGTTACTTATCACTGCCGCCGCCTCGTTCATTGTGACATCACCCACAGTGGTCTGAAGTGTTAACCCTTTAATGACTGGCAGTGTATTTACCACAGAGGCCATAAAGCTGAATAGAACATACCAGTGGCCATAAAGGAAAAGGGATAATGCAGGGAGCATCTCCGCACAAGAACTATCCATGACAAAGAGTTCTCCAGGATAAGATAACTTGTCTGCTTTCTCCAAAAACCAGCACCACACCTGTCCATAGGTTGTGTGTGGTATTACAGCTCATTACCATTCACTTCAATGGAGAAAACCTGCAATACCAAAATACAACCTGTGGATAGGTGTGGTGCTGTTTTTGGAAGATAGCAGCCATATTTTTCTAATCCTGCACAGCCCCTGTTAGAAATAGTTCAAAAAAAGGGGGAAAGAAGAAATTAAAAATAGGGAAAAAGAGGAACTCTGAGGTAAAAGAAATCAAACTAGACTGAAAGGAGTCTGCTGGAGGTGCCAGATGGAAAGACATATTTCTGCCATGCGGACCAGATTAGTTTAAAAACTATGCAGTTCATCTCCGAATGCAGCGTCACAAAAACAAATTATTTTGTAAAAAAATTAAAAAAGTGTTTTTATTGTGCAAAACTAGAAAAAACTTTTACATACATGTTGGTTCAGGAGTCCTGGTGGTCCTCGATGGGCTTTACCCATGGAGTGTTTGGAGACATGTTGGAGCAGTGGGGGAATGGTAGGTACACTTACTGACATCTAATGGGATTGTAGGCACATCGCGCCATATTGGTTGGCAATAAATGATCTCTTCGAACATGCCCTCTCCGCTCCATTCTCTACAGATCTATTTCTTTCCAGAAGAAGGTTCTCCTCCATTTATTCAGACTAGGTTGTGCCTAGACATTGGAAGTCTACAATTCCTCGGTACAAATCTAAATGTTTGGCCACATTCACTGATATTCAGAATCCAGCAACTCTGCCGATTGTTGAAGTAATCTCAGGCATTTTCTGAGTAGTTGACCACTAACTCCCTCCACTCTGCTACATCGCTGTAGTGCCCGACCATTCAATTTTTTTCTTCTCTCTCTGTAATTGTCGTCTGTCTATTGCTTGTTGTTTTAACCTTTCTTATTGATAAAAGTACAGATTTGGTAAAGACGACGCTTACATTGTTTCCTAATTGTCTTTTGGTGAGCTGCATTTTTTTTTACATTTTGTAATGCTTTATGGTTTTAATAAAGATTGAGCAGAGTTACTGCAGTTAAGCGGTGATAAATATTCTACGTTGTCACGGCGCGGGGTGTGGACACATAGGGCCGTACCGCGTAGCGGGGTAGCAGCTGGCCAAACAAGGTACAAAACCATGTCTATAGTTCTGAACGGGTACTTGAGGCAATGTAGACAGTGGCAGGGACACAACTTGACTTTCACAGCAGGTGACGTCGCAGATGCAGCAGGAAGACATGACTTGACTTTCACAGCAGGTAACGATAGCACGGGATACAGGGTACAGGCAGCAGGAACGGGTAACACTGGGAACTGGAAAACACTGGGAGACATTTAGCAAGACAAACTAGGGTATACAACAACGCTCAGGCAAGGAACCAGTGGGCAGGGCCCCTTATTATAGTCCAGCAGCAATTTGGGCTGATAATTGATGTAAGGCAGCTGGACGCGTACTGGCCATTTAAGGCCGTGCACGCGCGGGCGGGCATGCCCTGCGGTACTCAGTCCGAGGACCCTGAAGAGAGTGCCGGCGTCTCCCTAGAGGGAGTACACGCCGAGAAGAGAGGCGTCCATGGCCAGAATCGTTAAGGGGTAAATCAGAACGACGACTCCCAGCCATGAACGTAACATACGTCCTGCTCCTGAGGTGACCTCAGGGAGGACAGAAACCTCCCATGGAACCGAAGAGACTGGGGTGGTGGACATTGTTAGGTAAAGGTTAAGTTATAGACTTACCATCAGGGGTGCTCAGGGATATGCCGCTAATCCCCAAGTCAAGACTAGCTATGAGGTCAAGGCTTCCTGAGCCCTGCTCACACCATAGTCAAAAGCCCCCTAGCTTGACTGTGTCTGATTTGGGACAGGAAGTGGCTCAATTACTAGCTGGTGTTAGAGAGGCTTTGGTGCAGCGTGAGGTCCCACCAGCTGTGGTCCCCCTTGCTCCTTCTCCTGTGGCGGCGTGGTACGGTTCGGTATCTGGGGCTTTTGCGCTAGGTTCTAAAGTCACTGGGAGTGCGGGTGGGTCTCGCGCTCCTGTTGCGGTTCAACTGCATGGGGTTCGGTTAGACAATTGTTTGTTTTGAGAGTTCCCTTAAGACGGAGATTAGAGATCGTATTTGGCATGATGAATATGTTGAGATTTTCTCTCTTTCGCCGTTAGAGAAATTAAATTTGAATAGAGGAAAGTCTGACGAGAGTAAGGCTGGATTCACACGAGCACATAAAGGCCGTAATGGATGGAACGTATTTCGGCAGCAAGTCCCGGACCGAACACACTGCTGGGAGCCAAAATAAGTGTCAGACAATATTAGCACCATACAATACAATACTGCTGTAGTACAGCGCCCTAATAATACAGTGCACTTAACACTAAATGAAATTTACTACATATTTCAAGGCATTTTCCAGGAACATTTAAATGGGTTTATATGGCCACAAAACATTAAAAAAATAAAACCTTTACAATATACTGATGTTCTCCTTTCCAGGCTGTATCACGTGCTTGTATTGTCAGGTCAGTTTGATCGCTGTTGTATCTGATCCCATACGAGGAAAGCAGGAAAAACCTTCCCACATCTCTCCCTTATGGAAAAGTTTTCCCTTCATTCCACTAATGGGAACCATATAAAAAATACACAATGCTCACATTGCCTAATACGACAGAATACATATAGGAGAAAATAAGAAAACAGCGTCTAAGCTTTACAATATAGTACTAGGGGGGGGGGGGGGATTGTGTACAAAAAGGAAAATTAAGTTGTACGGCCACCAAGACAAGCATGAGATCCTTCCGCTTCAATTAGAGTATGTTCACATGTGGATTTTCACCACATTTTATTAAATTGGCATTAGAATTTTAGTGATCTGAATAGTAATCTGAAAATTGGTAACTATTTCCCTGCCATTTTTTTTTTTTTTTCATTTTTCAAAGGCTTAATTTATAATTTTGCACAAAAAAAAACGGACAAAAAAACTACAAAGCATGAAAAGCAAATAATAACACATGCAATTTTATTTAAAAAAACGAGATAGAAGATATCGAGGCACTCACCGGATAATCAACAAACTTCTTTATTCCTGGATCTCGGTCAGGATGTGGAATTAGCCTACAGCCGTTTCACGTGCGTACACGCTTCCTCAAGGCCCTGGTGTCACTTCCTCTACCTGCCTTTTTATCCACATGTCAGTACAAAATGTTATGCAACAAAATACTAAAAGACAGGGAAATACACAATATATAATATGGTGAAATAGTATATCATATTTGTATCAAGCTAGAATAACAATATGTTTCTATTTATTCATTAAGTTTAAAAACAACAAGGTTTTTTATGTTATAAAGGCACTAAGGTCATTTCGGTCGTTGAGACCGAGAGGTCCTAGTGCCCCTGTCTGTGAGATAATTTCTGCCTCTTTTTGCAATAGAACTCTGTGTCTGTCTCCTCCAGACACTAGCGGTTTTATGTGAACTATACCCACAAAACGCATACATCTAGCATTGCCTTTGTGTTCTTCCTGCATATGCTGTATTAATCTAGGACGACCCTCGCTTGTGACTAGTGATCTAATATGTTCACGAAATCTAATATACATGGGTCGGATAGTTTTACCTACATAAAATCTACCACAATTGCAGACAATAGCATATACAACATATTGGGTTCTACATGTTATCAGCTCATTGATTTCAAACGCATAGCCCCCTAAATTAAGGTTCCTAGTGCGAATAATGGAGTTGAAATAATTGTACTGTCCACATTTATGATTACCTTTCGGTCCTATGGCTGATAACCAATTCTCATTTCCCTTCTCTTTTTGGGAAAAACGACCTCTAACTAATATATCCTTCAAGTTTTTGCATTTACGGAAAGATATTATTGGTATCCTAACGGCGACCTCCATTAATAAAGGGTCATTTTCAACAAGATGCCAATTTTTTCTAATGCTCATACGTATAACATCGCTCATTGGACTATGACCAAAAGATAAAACGAACCTTTTTTCCTCTTTTACATTACATTTTTTCTTCCTCATTTTATTGTGTTGTAATAGAGATAACTGTTTATTGTTGTTAGCTTTATTTAAAGCTTCCTCTACCAATTTAGAAGGATAGCCACGAATTTCTAACCTTTTTCTCATTTCATCTGCCTGCTCAAGGAATATCACATCATTGCTGTTAATTCTTCTTAAACGTAAAAATTGAGCATATGGTAAAGATTGAGTTACATGTTTTGGATGATAACTATCATATCGTAAAAGTGTATTAGTAGCTGTGGGTTTTCGATATCCTTTTGTCTGTATTTCACCCTCTATTGTCACATGTACGTCTAAGAATTCGATTTCCTGATCACCAAACTTATGTGTGAAGCTCATATTCATGGTATTTTTCTTTAGATATTGAACAAATTCTAAAAATTGTTCCTGAGTACCAGACCACACTATAAAGATATCATCTATATAGCGCAGATATATAGCTGGAGATATATAGCATAAGGATTGGACAGATTGTAAATAATTTTTTCCTCAAAATCTGCCAAAAAAAAATTGGCGAAGGTTGAAACCACTGGGGTACCCATCGCCGCTCCTGACTTTTGACGGTACCAAGTGTCATCAAATTGAAAAGAATTGTGACCCAACACATACAGTAACGCTCCATTCCGCGAGCCGGGAGACTGGCATCCATCTCGCCTCTTTCCCCGTCTCCCTGTACTTACAGGGCATAAATAAATTAGTTCCCCCTAACACCTCCCCTGTACTTGAGAAGTGCAGTCCTCAGCACTAGACGTCATAATCTTGTAGATGGGCCGGTTGCTGACCACAGTTACTCCGTTGTAGATAACAAAGTCCTGGAACCAACTCAGAGGTGTTCTGGTCCCTACGCTCAATAAGTGCACGACAGACAAACAGACAAGGGTACACAGAAGCTAAGGGAAATGGGGCAGTTGCCCATGGCAACACAGTGAGCAACAAGAGTAGTGAATGAGCCGAGTCAAACCAGGAGTGCACGAGGTACAAATCGCAGAGCAGGAGCGTAGTCAGTAAAGCCAGGGTCAAAAATGAAGCAAGGTCAATAATCAGAGCAGGAGCAGCAGAGCCAGGAAACAGAAAAGAATCACAGGCAAAGGAGGAGCAGGAAATGCAGGTATAAATAGACAGAGGGCGGGAGCTAGCTCCGTCTGGCCAGGCTGTGATAGGCTCTCCCACTCCTCAGCCTCCCAGCCTGACTGGTAGAAGATCGTGTCACTCTCTCAGACTTAGGAGCAGGTGCAGACTGATTACCCACGGGTGTCGACACAGAAGCTGTGTCTGGCAGATCCTTTACAGTACCCCCCCTTTCAAGAGGGGCGACTGGACCCTTTCTAGGTGGACCTGGCTTATTGGGGAAGCGTAGATGGAATACCCCAGCGTGAACATCCCGGGCGGGTATCCAAGTCCTCTCCTCAGGCCCGTATCCTCTCCAATGGACCAGGTACTGGAGGGAGCCTTGCACCATCCTGCTGTCCACAATCTTGGCCACCTCGAATTCTACCCCTTCAGAGGTGAGAACAGGGACCGGAGGTTTCCTCGAGAGAGCCAAGGACGGGGAGCAGAGTTTAAGGAGGTAGGCATGAAACACGTCGTGTACTCGAAAAGACGGGGGTAGGGTTAAGGACTTCAATGACCTTGTATGGCCCTATATATTGGGGAGCAAATTTTTTGGACGGGACTTTAAGGTGCAGATTTTTAGAAGATAGCCACACCAGATCCCCGACCACAAACAAGGGGTTAGCAGAACATCTTCTATCTGCCTGAGTATTTTGTATGCTCTGGGACGCCTCTAGGTTCTTCTGAACCTGGGCCCAGACTGTGCACAGTTCCTTATGAATGACATCTACCTCGGGATTGTTGGAACTACCAGGTGAAACGGAGGAGAACCGTGGATTAAACCCAAAATTACAGAAAAAGGGGGAAACCCCTGACGAGTTACTGACCTGGTTATTAAAGGAAAATTCGGCGAGGGGAATGAAGGAGACCCAATCATATTGACAGTCAGAGATAAAACACCTTAAATATTGTTCTAGAGACTGATTAGTCCTCTCAGTCTGGCCATTAGTTTCAGGATGGAAGGCCGAGGAGAAGGACAGATCAATCTCCAACTTTTTACAGAAGGCTCTCCAAAACAATGAAACAAATTGTACCCCTCTGTCAGAAACAATATTGACAGGAACCCCATGGAGACGCAGGATGTGTTTGACAAACAAGGTAGCTAACGTCTTAGCATTGGGTCGTTTCTTGAGGGGCACAAAGTGGCACATCTTACTGAAACGGTCTACTACAACCCACACCACCGACTTGCCTTGAGATGGGGGCAAACCGGTGATAAAATCCATGGAGATATGGGTCCAAGGTCTCTGGGGAATGTGCAAAGAACATAGTAAGCCCGCTGGTCGGGACCTGGGAGTCTTGGACCTAGCACAAATTTCACAAGCGGCGACATAGGCCTTAACGTCTTTAAGCAACCCAGGCCACCAATAGTTTCTGGCAATGAGATGCTTGGTACCCAGGATGCCTGGATGGCCAGATAATGCAGAGTCATGATTTTCCCTGAGTAACCTTAGCCGGAATTGCAGGGGAACAAACAGCTTGTTCTCAGGAAGGTTCCCGGGAGCTGAACCTTGATCAGCCGCAATTTCGGAGACTAAGTCAGAATCAACAGAGGAAATGATTATACCTGGAGGCAAAATACATGCAGGATCTTCCTCCGAAGGAGGGCTGGCCATGAAGCTACGCGACAGTGCATCAGCCTTAATATTTTTAGACCAAGCCCTATAGGTGACCAAAAAGTTGAATCTAGTAAAAAAATAACGCCCATCGAGCTTGTCTCGGGTTTAGCCTCCAGGCAGATTCTAAGAAAACCAGATTCTTGTGGTCGGTAAGGACCGTTGCCTGGTGCCTAGCCCCCTCCAGGAAGTGGCGCCACTCTTCAAATGCCCATTTAATGGCTAAGAGTTCGCGGTTGCCAATATCATAGTTACTCTCAGTGGGCAAGAACTTCCTGGAGAAGTAGGCACAGGGACGGAGATGGGTGAGGGACCTGGTACCCTGGGACAAGACAGCACCCACTCCCACCTCGGAGGCGTCAACCTCCACGATGAATGGCTCCATTTGGTTAGGCTGAATCAGCACAGGGGCCGAGATAAAGCACTTCTTAAGGACCTCAAAAGCCTGGACCACCTCTGGAGGCCAGTGGAGGAGGTCAGCACCTTTGCGAGTGAGATCCGTAAGAGGCTTAGCGATGACCGAGAAGTTAGCAATAAATCTCCTGTAATTATTAGCAAACCCCAGGAAGCACTGTAACGCCTTCAGGGAGGCAGGTTGGACCCATTCAGCCACAGCCCCGCCTGTGATTATGTAATGACGAGGTAGGGAGACAGACAGGTGAGCCCTAATCTACCCGCCACTCAGTCCCTGCCTACTTCCAACGGCCCATCCTAGGCGACGGCGTACAACTGGGCGACGGTCCCTACGCTCAATAAGTGCACGATAGACAAACAGACAAGGGTACACAGAAGCTAAGGGAAATGCGGCAGTTGCCCACGGCAACACAGTGAGCAACAAGAGTAGTGAACGAGCCAAGTCAAACCAGGAGTGCACGAGGTACAAATCGCGTAGCTGGAGCGTAGTCCGTAAAGCCAGGGTCAAAAATGAAGCAAGGTCAATAATCAGAGCAGGAGCAGCAAAGCCAGGAAACAGAAAAGAATCACAGGCAAAGGAGGAGCAGGAAATGCAGGTATAAATAGACAGAGGGCTAGCACCGTCAGGCCAGGCTGTGATAGGCTCTCCCACTCCTCAGCCTCCCAGCCTGACTGGTAGAAGATCGTGTCATTCTCTCAGACTTAGGAGCAGGTGCCTCTCCATTTGGTTCTGTAGTTCTGTTCCCTTCTTCGTCTCATCTGTAAAGGATTTGCAGACACAGCTTCTGTGTCAACACCCGTGGCCAATCAGTCTGCACCTGCTCCTATGTCTGTGAGACTGACTCCATCTTCCACCACTCAGGATGGCAGGCTTAGGAGTGGGAGAGCCTATCACAGCCTGGCCAGACGGAGCTAGTTCCCGCCCACTGTCTATTTATACCTGCCTTTCCTGTTCCTCCTTTGCCTGTGATTCTTCTATGCTTGTTTCCTGGCTTGCTGCTGCTGCTGCTTGTACTACTCATCCTCTGCTTGTTATTGACCTTGGCTTTCTGACCACTCTCCTGCTCAGCGTTTTGTACCTCGCTCTTTCCTGGTTTGACTCGGCTCGTTCACTACTCTTGTTGCTCACGGTGTCTCCGTGGGCAGCTGCCCCGTTTCCCTAGCTTCTGTGTACCCTTGTCTGTTTTGTCTGTCTTTCGCTTACTGAGCATAGGGACCGTCGCCCAGTTGTACCCCGTCGCTTAGGACGGGTCATTGCAAGTAGGCAGGGACTGAGTGGCGGGTAGATTAGGGCTCACCTGTCTGTCTCCCTACCCTGTCATTACATAATCACAGGCCCATATACCTAGTCTACCCTGGTCCCTGACACTTCTATGGACCCCCTTGAGACCCTGGCTCAGCAGATGCATAAGAATAAGCAGCCGGAAGAACTTCCGCGCCTAAGTGATCATCGGGGAGGTCACTTGGGCGCACAGTTATTTCCCGTAAAGATTAAACCTAATAAAATCTTGCTTCCCTTTCAGGTCTCTTTTGGTGGTAGGTCTGCTACCGGCAGTGCCTTCGTGGATTCAGGGTCTTCTGCTAATATTATGTCTGTGGAATTTGCTATGTCTGTAGCTATGCCATTGATTGATTTGCCTAAACCTGTCCCGGTAGTGGGTATCGACTCCACTCCTCTTGCTAATGGTTATTTTACACAGCATGCTCCTGTTTTTGAACTCCTTGTTGGCTCCATGCATTTGGAGCAGTGCTCTGTACTGGTGATGCAGGGATTATCGTCCGATTTGGTTTTAGGCCTTCCCTGGTTGCAGTTGCATAATCCCACGTTTAACTGGAATACTGGGGATCTTACCAAATGGGGTAATGAATGCTTGACGTCATGTTTTTCTGTTAATTCTATTTCTCTCCCTGAGGAGGTGAACACTCTACCTGAGTTTGTTCAGGACTTCGCTGAATTTTTCTCTAAAGAGGCCTCTGAAGTGTTACCTCCTCATAGAGAATACGATTGCGCAATCGATTTGGTACCAGGAGCTAAGCTCCCTAAGGGTAGGATATTCAATCTCTCTTGTCCCGAACGTGAAGCCATGAGAGAGTATATCCAGGAATGCCTGGCCAAGGGTTACATTCACCCATCTACTTCTCCGGTAGGTGCTGGCTTCTTCTTCGTAGGGAAGAAGGATGGTGGTCTTAGGGCGTGCATCGACTACCGGAACTTGAATAAGGTCACTGTAAGGAACCAGTACCCCCTTCCTTTGATTCCTGATCTCTTCAATCAGGTTCAGGGGGCCCAATGGTTCTCTAAGTTTGATCTACGGGGGGCTTATAACCTTATCCGCATCAAAGAGGGGGATGAGTGGAAGACTGCTTTTAACACGCCCAAAGGTCATTTCGAATACCTCGTCATGCCCTTTGGGTTGTGTAATGCTCCCGCGGTCTTCCAGAATTTCATAAATGAGATTTTAAGAGACTATCTGGGGGTATTTCTTGTAGTGTACCTTGATGACATACTTGTGTTTTCCAAGGACTGGTCCTTCCACATTGAGCATGAGAGGAAGGTGCTCCAGGTCCTTCAGGAAAACAAACTGTTTGCTAAGACTGAAAAATGTGTGTTTGGGGTGCAAGAGATACAATTTTTGGGTCAAATCCTCACTCCGCATGAATTCCGCATGGACCCCGCATGGACCCCGCCAAGGTCCAGGCTGTGGCGGAATGGGTCCAACCTGCCTCCCTGAAGGCGTTACAGTGCTTCCTGGGATTCGCTAATTATTACAGGAGATTTATTGCTAACTTCTCGGTCATCGCCAAGCCTCTTACGGATCTCACTCGCAAAGGTGCTGATCTCCTCCATTGGCCTCCTGAGGCTGTCCAGGCTTTTGAGGTCCTTAAGAAGTGCTTTATCTTGGTCCCAGTGCTGGTTCAGCCCAACCAAATGGAGCCATTCATCGTGGAGGTTGACGCCTTCGAGGTGGGAGTGGGTGCTGTCTTGTCCCAGGGTACCATGGCCCTCACCCATCTCCGTTCCTGTGCCTACTTCTCCAGGAATTTTTCGCCCACTGAGAGTAACTATGATATAGGCAACCGCGAACTCTTAGCCATTAAATGGGCATTTGAAGAGTGGCGCCACTTCCTGGAGGGGGCTAGGCACCAGGTAACGGTCCTTACCGACCAAAAGAATCTGGTTTTCTTAGAATCTGCCCGGAGGCTAAAACCGAGACAAGCTCGATGGGCGTTATTTTTTACCAGATTTAACTTTTTGGTCACCTATAGGGCTGGGTCTAAAAATATTAAGGCTGACGCACTGTCGCGTAGCTTCATGGCCAGCCCTCCATCGGAGGAGGATCCTGCTTGTGTTTTGCCTCCAGGTATAATCATTTTCTCTATTGATTTTGATTTAGTCTCCGAAATTGCGGCTAATCAAGGTTCAGCTCCCGGGAACCTTCCTGAGAACAAGCTGTTTGTTCCCCTGCAACTCCTGCTAAGGGTACTTAGGGAAAATCATGACTCTGCACTATCTGGCCATCCAGGTATCCTGGGTACCAAGCACCTCATTGGCAGAAACTACTGGTGGCCTGGGTTGCTTAAAGACGTTAAGGCATACGTCGCCGCTTGTGAGGTTTGTGCTAGGTCCCTGACTCCCAGGTCCCGACCAGCGGGCTTACTATGTTCTTTGCCCATTCCCCAGAGACCTTGGACCCATATCTCCATGGATTTTATCACCGATTTGCCTCCATCTCAAGGCAAGTCGGTGGTGTGGGTTGTAGTAGACCGCTTCAGTAAGATGTGCCACTTTTTGCCCCTCAAGAAACTACCCAATGCTAAGACGTTAGCTACCTTGTTTGTCAAACACATCCTGCGTCTCCATGGGGTTCCTGTCAATATTGTTTCTGACAGAGGGGTACAATTTGTTTCATTGTTTTGGAGAGCCTTCTGTAAAAAGTTGGAGATTGATCTGTCCTTCTACTCGGCTTTCCATCCTGAAACTAATGGCCAAATGGAGAGGACTAATCAGTCTCTAGAACAATATTTAAGGTGTTTTATCTCTGACTGTCAGCATGATTGGGTCTCATTCATTCCCCTCGCCGAATTTTCCCTTAATAACCGGGTCAGTAACTCGTCAGGGGTCTCCCCCTTTTTCTGTAATTTTGGGTTTAATCCACGGTTCTCCTCCGTTTCACCTGGTAGTTCCAACAATCCCGAGGTAGATGTCGTTCATCAGGAACTGTGCACAGTCTGGGCCCAGGTTCAGAAGAACCTAGAGGCGTCCCAGAGCATACAAAAAACTCAGGCAGATAGAAGACGTTCTGCTAACCCCTTGTTTGTGGTCGGGATCTGGTGTGGCTATCTTCTAAAAATTTGCGCCTTAAAGTCTCGTCTAAGAAGTTTGCTCCCCGGTTTATAGGGCCGTACAAGGTCATTGAAGTCCTTAACCCTGTCTCCTTCCGACTGGAGTTGTCCCCGTCTTTTCGAGTGCACAACGTCTTTCATGCCTCCCTCCTTAAACGCTGCTCCCCGTCCTTGGCTCCCTCGAGGAAACCTCCGGTCCCTGTTCTCACCCCTGAGGGGGTAGAATTCGAGGTGGCCAAGATTGTGGACAGCAGGATGGTCCAAGGCTCCCTCAAGTACCTGGTCCATTGGAGAGGATACGGGCCTGAGGAGAGGACTTGGGTACCCGCCCGGGATGTTCACACAGGGGTATTGCTCAGGAGGTACCACCTTCGTTTCCCCAATAAACCAGGTCCACCTAGAAAGGGTCCGGTGGCCCCTCATAAAAGGGGGGGTACTGTAAAGGATTTGCCAGACACAGCTTCTGTGTCAACGCCCGTGGGCAATCAGTCTGCACCTGCTCCTATGTCTGTGAGACTGACTCCATCTTCCACCACTCAGGATGGCAGGCTTAGGAGTGGGAGAGCCTATCACAGCCTGGCCAGACAGAGCTAGTTCCCGCCCACTGTCTATTTATACCTGCCTTTCCTGTTCATCCTTTGCCTGTGATTCTTCTATGCTTGTTTCCTGGCTTGCTGCTGCTGCTTGTACTACTCATCCTCTGTTTGTTATTGACCTTGGCTTTCTGACCACTCTCCTGCTCAGCGTTTTGTACCTCGCTCTCTCCTGGTTTGACTCGACTCGTTCACTACTCTTGTTGCTCATGGTGTCTCCGTGGGCAGCTGCTCCGTTTCCCTAGCTTCTGTGTACCCTTGTCTGTTTTGTCTGTCTTGCACTTACTGATCGTAGGGACCGTTGCCCAGTTGTACCCCGTGGCTTAGGACGGGTCGTTGCAAGTAGGCAGGGACTGAGTGGCGGGTAGATTAGGGCTCACCTGTCTGTCTTCCTACCCTGTTATTACATCATCCTTGTAAGACGGTTGTTTCTGGAACTGAAAACGTGCATGGCCGTAACAGATTTCAGTGAAGGTTCGTACTTGGCCCATCACTGTCTTGAGGCTGGATTTCGTAGACAGGCAAATCAGGGTTTAGGCATCTGACCACTGCATATGGTTTATTTTTCCACCGGGGTTCCAATTTACCTCCTCGGGCCGCTCTCTTATTCTGAGCCAGTACTCGATCTATGGGATGGAAGACTCAATGCTGTTTATTGTGACGTAGGGAATCTTCTGTTTGATGGCCCTTCTCTAAATCATCTTTGGCGATTTTCAATCGTTGCTGGTACTCCTGTACACTCTGTGACAGAGATCTAGTCATGTCGGTCTCCTGTGTCTCCAACAGAATGTCCAATGGCACTCTTTCAGGTCGGGCGAACATTAGTTGATAAGGGGTGTAGCTCGGTGTACCGTGTGGTTGTAAACCCACAGCAAATAATCCACACATTCAGGCCAACGTTCTTGCTGTTCATCTCCAAGGGTTCACAAAAGGCCGAGCAGTGTACGATTGAATCTTTCACATGCCCAGTTGCCTTTGCGGATGATATGGTGTAGTCCTGGATTTTCGTATTCCATGAAAGACACATAGTTCTCAAATGAGATCCAACTCGAAATTTGGGCCCTGATTTGATAAGAGTCTTCTTGGACACCCATAGGGATGAATGACATGCTCCCATAACGCCGGGCGCCATTGTCTGTGCGATCTGATCATGGGTGGGAATTACTACTGCAAACTTCGAAAAGTCTGTCAAACAGACCAAGGCGTACTTGTAGCCAGTCGTGACCTCTTGAATTGTGAGAAAATTTGTGGTTAGTAATTCTAGTGGTTCACCCGTTTTTATAGCCATTCGTTCCTCTAGTTGTTCTGCCGCTTTATGCAAAATGCATGTTGCGCATTCTTTATGAATACGTCTGACCACCTCCTCCAACCCGGGGGCATAAAAATGGCCATGAATCATCAGGATAGTTTTCTCCACCACGAAATGACCACCTTTTTTGTGAATCCATTTGCACACCAGTGCCACATCCGCCTTAGGTAATACCAGCGGCCGAATCTCCTGATGCTCTCATGGCACCCACAATCGTCGATAAAATATTTCATCACGACATTCCAACCACTTCAACTGCCAGGCCAAATCTTTGGCCTCAGATGACAATAAGTTTCTTTATGTTGACGTCGGTCTCCTGCGGTAAAGTACCCAGACTTTGGCTAGTTGTATGTCTACATCTGCTCGCTGCATCTCCTTTCACTCTGCTCGATCGTACATCTCGGTTAGGACATTTGCCTCTTGCACTGTTGGGACCACCCGCCAAGATTTCACTGGTGGATGGGCAACTCGGAGTGGGAGAATCTTCATCTCCTCGAGTTTATGGTCGACATGTCCTTCTGGAACTTCAGAAGGTTGCCGGGAAAGTGTATTGGCATTGGCATGGTTTTTACCTGATTTGTAATATATGGTATAATTGAATCGGGACAATCGTCCTTCCCACCGCTGTTCCACTGCTCCCAATTTAGCAGTGCCGACATAGGCCAAGGGGCTGTTGTCGGTGTAAATCCCCACTTTGCTTCCAACCAGGTAAATGATGGTCAAGAGTTCCAATCGAAAGGAACTGTAGTTTATAGGGTTCCGTTCCGACGGGCGCAGGCTGCGACTGCCGTACACGATGAGTCGCTCCACATTCCCCTGCTGTTAGGCAAAAATAGTCCCCAGTCCCTTCAGGCTGGCATCGGTGTACAACTGGAATGCCTGGTTGAAATCAGCAAAGGCCAGAACAGGAGCCATCATCAGTCGATCTTTCAACTCTTTGAATGCTAGTTGTTGTTCCTCCTGCCACTGCTCTACAACACTGCGAATACGGGTTCCTTTTTTTTGTGTGGGTTGTCCACAGAGAAGTTGGTACAGAGAACTTGCAATCTTTGCAAGGTTCCAAATATACCTCCGGTAATACCTGACCAAACCGAGGAAGGCTCTCACTTCCATGGTGTTCTGTGGAAGAGGCCACTCTTGTACGGCCTTAATCTTGTCAGGATCTGGAGCAATTCCTGTGGCATTCACCAGATGGTCGAGGTACTTGGTCTGTTGCCGCCCCAATCGACACCTGCTGGGTTTCAATTTGAGTCCATATCTTCCCAAGTGTTCTAGTACGACCCGCAGAAGGCTGTAGATGTTCAGGGAACGTTTTGGAAATGATGACGATGTCATCAAGATAGATTAGAACAGATTCGTAATTCAAATTGCCTAAGCATTGTTCTATCAAACGTTGAAAAGTGCTGGGAGCATTCCTCAGGCCGAAAGACATCCAATTAAATTCGAACAGTCTTGAAGGGGTGATAAATGCTGTTTGCTCCTTATCTTCCTCCTTCAAGGGCATCTGCCAGTATCCACTGGCTAGATCAAACATCGTGTAGTGCTGCGCCTTTTGCATAGCTCTCTCGAGGGCTCTTCCACCGGGGAGGCGTCCCATTTAGTACAAGCGTTAAGCTTCCTGTAGTCGAAGCAGAACCAGAGGGAGCTGTCCTTTCTGACTAGAACAATTGGGCACCCCATGGGCCCTGACTCTCCCTAATCACTTGTCCATCCAACATCTACTGCAACAGATTCGTGACTTAGCGATACAACGCAGGCGGTATATTATGGTAACGTTCCCTAAGGGGTGGAGTAATTCTGGTATGGGTCTCATGTTCAATGGTGGCCGTACACCCGTAATCTTCTTCATGTTGGGCGAACAGCCAGTTGAACTGTCAGGCAAGTGTCCTTAACTGTCCCTCCATCCCTGTGTTGGGAGATATTCTATACAGCTCTAGTTGGTGCCACAGCCAGGCCGTATGTTCACTATCAGTATCCCCTAAATCCTTGCTTCTGTCCCCTGCGCTTCCGAGGAGTTGAGGTGATGTTGGGTTGTCCACTTCTTCAGACCTAATTAGTTGGATGCTAGCCAGCAACGTAGCAGCCGGTATCTAAATGCTTGCTGACATGGGGTTCATCAACCGGACCGTGGCCATGCCCTTAGCTACTCGACACACCGTCTGTCCCACCACCCATGCAGGTGGTCTGTTTTTATTACTGAGTGGTTCCACCATGATCAGGGCACGTTTCAAGTGATGGTGTGTACCGACGGTACTTGTTGAGGTCGTACTTGTAGTCCGCTTCTGTTTGGGGCCTGTATCATTCACACTGATCCCAATACGTTTTTCCAGCTCTCTTGACGCTAACAGACTTGGTGGACATGAAAAAATGTTCTTTGTGCCGATGCCAGTAGGTGGTACCCATCTCATTGAACACCAGTCAATGTATTTCTTGCAAGACGTTCATCCCAATAATAACATGAATGCCTGGTCATGCACAATTATGACCACTACAATGTCAGCCCAGGGAAACTTGCATGAGAACACCTCTACTTCTAACCCAGTGTCACGAAGCGGGTTAGTGGACGCACTAGGCCGTACCGCCATAGCGGGAAGGCAGCTGGCCAAACCACAGGAAACCCCAGAAATACAATGTCCCGCACAAGGGTACCTGGATAGTCCAGACGGTGGCCGCAGCTCTGGCACAGATGAGATGGGTGCAGCAGATGGCGCCAAACGTGGCGGATGACAAAGGAGCCGCAAGTTGTGCCAGACGTGGCGGATTCCTCCAGATGTGGCAGATGACACAGAACGTGGCGGATTCCTCCGGACGTGGCAGATGACACAGGACGTGGCGGATTCCGCCGGACGTGGCAGATGACACAGGACATGGCAGATTCCTCTGGACGTGGCAGATGACACAGGACGTGGCAGATTCCTCTGGACGTGGCAGATGACACAGGACGTGGCACGACTTGATACTAAGGCAAAGCACGGGATACAGGAACGGGGAACAAGGCACGGGTAACAACAGGAATGGGAAACACTAAGGGACCATTTGCAAGACAGACTGGGAAAACTAACAACGCTCAGGCAAGGATTAGAAGGCCAGGGGCCTTCTTACAGACCAGGAAATCGTGGCAGTTGATGATGATGACGATTGATGCCGAACGGAGCGGAAGTGAGCGCTGGCGTCTCCTAGGAGGGAGACGGGGACCAGCGCTCACAGATCCATGGCTGCGGGCGTCGGGAGGTGAGTAAACCCGACGGCCCGCGGCCATGGATGCTACACCCAGTAACACCGACAACATGAATCGGTGGGCTATTGGCTGTGGTTAGCTCTATCCAAGGTGCTTCTAAAGCTTGTCGACTTTGAAATGGTTTGCGAAACAGTTGATTTGTCATGTTCGTCTTCTGACCCCATGTCAAGGCGGCAAGGGACCTGTACCCCACCGATAGTGGCTGTTACCACTGTGCACTTCCCCATTAGAAGTTCTACATTAGTTCGTGGGCCAGATGGTGAATTGCCCGCGGTTTGGCCCTCAGCAGCAGGTGTAGAACTTCTTTCGCAAGTCAGCAGTTGAGGTGATATGTCCATACAAGGAGTCTAAACGGCTTACAATAATCTTCTTCGAGAGAATTTAGTGCTGGGCCCGCCTGGTGTGTAGCTGGTATTTGGAACATTCGGGCGGCTGTATGAACCCTCTCTGTCCAGTCTGTGATAGGTACACTTTTTCCGTAAAATTTTGGGATATTCATTAATGCGGCCCCCATAGGGATCACCACTGTGGCCAGTGCTGGTGGGACGCCACTGCTACTGGATTGTTCCATCTTCTCGAAGATTGTTCGGATCTTGCAGACTACGCCAAATGTGTAGGGTGGCCAAAGAGAGGAAGAACAGTTAGACCAGGGGACTCAAACTCGGCCGGGTATATGGGCCGCAGATAGAAAAAAATTTGAATTTCACAGGCCGCATTACTTTCAAATTTGATGCAATACAAAATTACTCTTAATTAATTAGTTATTTGAACTACTACAACAATAATACATTACTATAATAATACTACACTACTATAATAATACCGTTTGGTTTAAACTTACCGGAACTTAGCGAGTTTACTCCACGTGCTTATTTTAATAATCCAGTTTTCCAGTTTAAAGTCTCGCTAAATGCAGTCTGGCTGCTCAGTTGGCAGCATTTGGCAGACACAAGAATTTCAAGATTAGGCAATGCCACAGTGCCCTTTGTAGGTAGTGCCACAGTGCCCTCTGTAGATATTGCCACACACCCCCCCCCCTATAGATAGTGCCATTGGGGCTCCCTCTGGGAGTGGAATCCCCAGCCAGAGCATTGCCGATGCTCTGGCCGGGGATTCCTCTGATGGAGGAGCCCCTGAAGTCACTGTCTATATATGGACAGTGACGTCAGGGGATCCTCCTGAACCGGATTCCTTGGTAGAGCACTCTGGCCGGAGATCCCTCTACTGCAGGAGCCCCTGAAGTCACTGTCAATATATAGACAGTGATGCCAGGGTATCTTCATGAACCTGATTCCCTGACCAGAGCTTTGCCAACGCATGGGCTGGGGAATCCTCTGCTGGAGGAGCCCCTGAAGTCACTTTCCATATATGGACAATGACGTCAGGGGATCCTACTGGACCGGATTCCCCAGCCATATTGCTCTGGCCAGGAATTCCTCTGTTGGAGGAGCCCCTGAAGTCATTGTCCATATATGGGGACTACAGGGGTCTGTGTGGCCATTACTCACCTACCACCAATTATCCAGCAGCACAGAAAAGGGACTGCGCTCCTTCATGACTTCATGAAGGAGCGCTGGCGCGCTCCTCCTTCAGCCTGCTCTCTCCTCTCCCGAGGGAGCTTCGGTGCCCCACGGGCCGCAGGTGACAGCCTCGGGGATACGTGTTTAAGTCCCCTGGGTTAGACGCAGGTCTTTACTTCAATTCTTTACTTTAAGTACATTCGTTAACAACTCTTTCTACAAAGGAGGAGGGAGGTCAATGTAGAAAATAAAGGGATAGTTAGGTTAGAGAGGGGTCAGACTATATTGTTGGGGTAGAAATAGACTGTAGGGAGAGGACTATGCAACAGGATAAGGGGATCATTTTATTACAAAACAACAATGAAAATAGAAATGTCCAAATAATCTGATGCCGAACGAGACAATTTGAAATGCAAGTTAAAGTGTATGTTCACAAATGGCAGAAGTCTAGCAAGCAAATGGGGGAGCTTGAGGCCTTGGTACTGGATGAACATATTAATATAGTTGGTGTTGCTGAAACATGGCTAGGCTCTTCACATGAATGGGCTGTAAATCTACGATGTTTTACATTGTTTCGAAGAGACAGGACAAATAGGAAATGCGGTGGTGTATGTCTGTATGTGAGAAGTGATATGTGAGTGTGAAAGAAACAATAGTGGGTGAAGATTGTGTGGAGGTTGAAACCTTGTGGGTGGAATTACAAAGGGAGGTAAACACTGAAAAAAATTACTTTTGGTGTAATCTATAGACCTTCCAATATAACTGAGATGGAAGGTCAGCTATATAAAGACATGGAGCAGGCTGCACAGGGGGGTACTGTAGTGATAATGGGAGATTTTAATTACCGGGATATTAATTGGTGTAATGGTTTGGCTTCAACTGTGAAGGGAAGAAATTTCCTCAAACTGTTGCAGGAAAATCTTATGGCCCAGTTTGTGGAAGAACCGACTACAGGTGAAGCTCTGTTGGATCTGGTCATTTCAAACAATGCAGAGCATGTTGGGAATGTCACTGTTCGTGAAAACCTCTGTAGAAGTGATCACAATATTTTACCTATACTGTAAAAAACAAACACAGGTTGGGAGGACAAAAACACTTAATTTTAAGAAGGCCAATTTCCCCAGGATGAGGGCTGCATTTTAGGATATAGACTGGGAAGAACTAATGTCAAATAATGGTACAAATGATAGATGGGAGATCTTAAAATCTACATTGTATAATTATAGTGCAAAATTTATTCCTATAGGTAACAAGTATAAATGACTAAAGTTAAACCCCACATGGCTTACACCTTCTGTAAAAAGGGCATTTGAACAAGGCAAATCTAAGGGTAAAGCTTTAGCCTTTTTAAATTATAAAGAGCTTAATAAAATCTGTAAAGAAGGAATAAAATCAGCAAAAATACAAAATGAAAGGCAGGTGGCCAAGGATAGTATAACAAATCCCAAAAAGTTCTTCAAGTATATAAATACAAAAAAAATAAAAGGTCTGAACATGTAGGATCCCTAATTAGTGATAATGGGGAGTTGGTCACAGGGGATCAAGAGAAGGCAGAGTTACTAAATTGGTTATTTAGCTCTGTATATACAACAGCAGAAAGAGCAACTGATGTAGCCGATGCCAGTGCTGTTAATACATCAATTAATATACTTAATTGGATGAATGTAGATATGATCTAAGCTAAGTTAAATAAAATAAATGTGCACAAGGCCCCGGGACCAGATGGGTTACACCCTAGAGTTATTAAAGAGCTTAGTTCAGTTATTTCTGTCCCCCTCTTCATAATATTCAGAGATTCTCTAGTGACTGGTATACCAAGGGACTGGTGCAGGGCAAATGTGATGCCTATTTTCAAAAGGGGCTCTAGGTCTTCCCCGGGTAATTATAGACCAGTAAGCTTAACATCAATCGTGGGAAAAATGTTTGAAGGGCTATTGAGGGAATATATACATATGTATGCGAAAAAAAATAGTATTATGAGTGACAGCCAACATGGTTTTACTAAGGACAGAAGTTGTCAAACCAACCCGATTTGTTTTTATGAAGAGGTGAGTAGAATACAGAGGGGCCGCTGTGGATATAGTATTTTTGGACTATGCAAAGGCATTTGACACTGTCCCTCATAGACGTCTAATGAGTAAATTAAGGGCTATAGGTTTTCGAAAGCATAGTTTGTAATTGGATTGAGAATTGGCTCAAGGACCGCATCCAGAGAGATGTGGTCAATGATTCCTACTCTGAATAATCACCGGTTATAAGTGGTGTACCCCAGGGTTTCATGCTGGGACCACTATTATTCAACTTATTTATTAATGATATAGAGGATCTCTAGTGACAGGTATAGTGCCAAGGGACTGGCGCAGGGCAAATGTGGTGCCTATTTTCAAAAAGGGCTCTAGGTCTTCCCCGGGTAATTATAGACCAGTAAGCTTAACATCCATCGTGGGGAAAATGTTTGAGGGGCTATTGAGGGACTATATACAGGATTATGTGACAATAAATAGCATTATAAGTGACAGCCAGCACGGTTTTACTAAGGACAGAAGTTGTCAAACTAACCTAATCTGTTTTTATGAAGAGGTGAGCAGAAGTCTAGACAGAGGGGCCGCTGTGGATTTAGTGTTTTTGGACTTTGCAAAGGCATTTGACACTGTCCCCCATAGACGCCTAATGGGTAAATTAAGGACTATAGGTTTAGAAAATATAGTTTGTAATTGGATTGAGAATTGGCTCAAGGACCGTATCCAGAGGGTTGTGGTCAATGATTCCTTCTCTGAATGGTCCCCGGTTATAAGTGGTGTACCCCAGGGTTCAGTGCTGGGACCACTATTATTCAACTTATTTATTAATGATATAGAGGAAGGGATTAATAGCACTATTTCTATTTTTGCAGATGACACCAAGCTATGTAATATAGTTCAGACTATGGAAGATGTTCATGAATTACAGGCAGATTTAAACAAACTAAGTGTTTGGGCGTCCACTTGGCAAATGAAGTTTAATGTAGATAAATGTAAAGTTATGCATCTTGGTACCAACAACCTGCATGCATCATATGTCCTAGGGGGCGCTACACTGGCGGATTCACTTGTTGAGAAGGATCTGGGTGTACTTGTAAATCATAAACTCAATAACAGCATGCAGTGTCAATCAGCTGCTTCAAAGGCCAGCAGGATATTGTCGTGTATTAAAAGAGGCATGGACTCGCGGGACAGGGATGTAATAATGCCACTTTACAAAGCATTAGTGAGGCCTCATCTAGAATATGCAGTTCAGTTCTGGGCTCCAGTTCATAGAAAGGATGCCCTGGAGTTGGAAAAAATACAAAGAAGAGCAACGAAGCTAATAAGGGGCATGGAGAATTTAAGTTATGAGGAAAGATTGAAAGAATTAAACCTATTTAGCCTTGAAAAAAGACGACTAAGGGGGGACATGATTAACTTATATAAATATATTAATGGCACATACAAAAAATATGGTGAAATCCTGTTCCTTGTAAAACCCCCTCAAAAAACAAGGGGGCACTCCCTCCGTCTGGAGAAAAAAAGGTTCAAGCTGCAGAGGCGACAAGGCTTCTTTACAGTGAGAACTGTGAATTTATGGAATAGCCTACCGCAGGAGCTGGTCACAGCAGGGACAGTAGATGGCTTTAAAAAAGGGTTAGATAATTTCCTAGAACAAAAAAATATTAGCTCCTATGTGTAGAAATTTTTTCTTCCCTTTTCCCTTCCCTTGGTTGAACTTGATGGACATGTGTCTTTTTTCAGCCGTACTAACTATGTAACTATGTAACTATGTAACTATAGGATGGGATTAATAGCACTATTTCTATTTTTACAGATGACACCAAGCTATGTAGTATTGTTCAGTCTATGGAAGATGTTCGTAAATTGCAAGCTGATTTGGACATACTTAGTGTTTGGACATCCACTTGGCAAATGGCGTGCAGAATCACGATATACTGCAATATATTAGTATTGCAGTTTATCGTGCAAGCGATCTAACGATCGCTGGTTGATGTCTCCTAGGGGAACTAATCTAGGGGAACTAATAAAAACAGTAAAAATTTGATAAATAAAGTTTTTATTTGTGTCAAAAAAATGTAAAGTTAAAAAAAAAAAAACCTTTTCCCATTTACCCCCTAGAGCAGAGTTTCCCAAACTTTTCAGGCTCAAGGCACTCCAGGAAAAAAAAAAAATTCTCAGGGCACCGCTACCAAAAATTGTTTACAAAACGACAAAAAATGACTAAAAACAAGCACTACACTCTTAGGCCCCATGCACACGACTGTGCCCGCAATCACGGTCCGCGATTGCGGGCACGGCCGGCCGCCGACTGCCACCCGCATTTTCGGGCCGTGCTCCCATACAAAGAATGGGAGAACGGCCCGCAAAATGCAAAAGAACGGACATGTTCCATAATTTTCGGAACATTTCTACGGCACGGACACCCATCCGTAGCTATGGAAATGTGTCCGCGTTCAATGAAAGTGAATGGGTCCATTTTTGCAGACCGCAATTGCGGTCCGCAAAAACTGAGGTTTTTTTTTATGGTCGTGTGCATGGGGCCTTTTTTTGTAAGGCAGAAACTAAAATCTGCCTCCAAATTCATTTAGGAATTTTAAGGCAGATTTTGAATTGACAGCGTTGTTTGACTTTTTTTACTCACAGTAATGACCATCAGCCCCCCACTCACAGTAATGACCATCAGCCCCCCACTCACAGTAAAATTGCCATCAGTCCCCCACTCACAGTATAATGACCCCTCAGCAAAGAGACCATCAGACCCCCCCCCACCCAGTAAAGTCACCATCAGCCTCCGCACCCCCCAGTAAAATAACCATCAGCCCCCTCCAGTAAAGCCAACATCAGCCTCGGCACCCGCCCGATAAAATGACCATCTGCCCCTCTAGTAAAGTGACCATCACAGAGAGAAAGTGTGCTTACTCCTGGGGAAAGTAATAAATAAGGAGGTATAAGAACAACAACTCCCAGCATGTCCAGGCTATTATTATGTGATATCAATGGACATTACAGGGAGGAGATATAAGAGAGAACTACAACTCCCAGCATGTCCAGGATGTTATGTGATAGCAGAGAAAGTTTACAGGAGGAGGTAGAAGAGGAGAGAACTACAACTTCCAACATGTCCAGGCTGTTATGAGATATCAGAGGACATTACAGGGAAGAGGTATAAGAGGAGAGAACTACAACTACCAGCATGTCCAGGCTGTTATTATTGTATATCAGAGGACATTACAGGGAGGAGGTATAAGAGGAGAGAACTAAAACTACCAGCATGTCCAGACTGTTATTATGGGATATCAGAGGTCATTACAGGGAGGAGGTATAAGCGGAGAGAACTACAACTACCAGCATGTCCAGACTGTTATTATGGGATATCAGAGGACATTACAGGGAGGAGGTATAAGAGGAGAGAACTACAACTTCCAGCATGTCCAGGCTGTTATTATGGGATATCAGAGGACATTACAGGGAGGAGGTATAAGAGGAGAGAACTACAACTTCCAGCATGTCCAGGCTGTTATTATGGGATATCAGAGGACATTACAGGGAGGAGGTATAAGAGGAGAGAACTACAACTTCCAGCATGTCCAGGCTGTTATTATGGGATATCAGAGGACATTACAGAGAGAAGGTATAAGAGGAGAGGACTACAACTACCAGCATATCCAGGCTGTTATTATGGGATATCAGAGGACATTACAGGGAGGAGGTATAAGAGGAGAGGACTACAACTTCCGGCATTCCCCTGGCTCCATTTCTCACACAACTGCTAACAAACTAAAGAAAAAAAATACTTACCCTGCCCAGCGTTAATGGCTCCTCTCCCTCCGTCAGGCTTCTAGTGGGAAGCGGTGGGCGGTACTCGTAACAGACGTCCGCACATCACGTCTGCTACAACGTCAGGGGTGAAGCTTGCAGTGGATTAGCGGAGTGCCGCGGCACCTCGGGACGGTTCTCGCGGTACCCCTGGGTACCGCGGCACCCCGGTTGGGAACCACTGCCCTAGAGCATAGTTTAAAAAAATAAACATAATTGGTATCGCCGCGTCCGTAAAAGTCTGAACTATTACAATATATCAACATATCATTATTTAACCCGCATGGTGAACGTCGTGGGGAGGAAAAAACGAAAATGAAAATCTGAAAAAGGGCTGCGGCGGGAAGGGGTTAATGTAGATAAATGTAAAGTTATGCATCTGGGTACCAACAATCTGCATGCATCATATGTCTTAGAGGCAGCTACACTGGGAGAGTTACTTGTTGAGAAGGATCTGGGTGTACTTGTAGATCATAAATGAAATAACAGCATGCAATGTCAATCAGCTGCTTCTAAGGCCAGTAAGATATTGTCGTGTATTAAAAGAGGCATGTAATAGTACTACTTTACAAAGCATTAGTGCGGCCTCAGCTACAATATGCAGTTCAGTTCTGGGCTCCAGTTCATAGAAAGGATGACCTGGAGTTGGAAAAAATACGAAGAAGAGCAACTAAACTAATAAGGGGCATGGAGAATCTAAGTTATGAGGAAAGATTTAAAGTATTAAACCTATTTAGCCTTGAAAAGAGACCACTAAGGGGGGACAGGATTAACTTATATAACTATATGAATGGCCATACATGAAATATAGTGAAAACCTGTTTCATGTAAAACCCCCTCAAAAGACAAGGAGTCACTTCCCTCATCTGGAGAAAAAAAAGGTTCAATCTGCAGAGGCAACAAGCCTTCTTTACTGTGAGAACTGTGAATATGTGGAATAGTCTACCGCAGGAGTTGGTCCACAGAAACTACAGTAGATGGCTTTAAAAAAGACTTCGATAATTTCCTAGAACTAAAGAATATCAGCTCCTATGTGAATATTTAGAAATTTTGTTTCATCCCTTCCCTTTTCCCATCCCTTTGTTTAACTTGATGGACATGTGTCTTTTTTGAACCGTACTAACTATGTAACTATGTAGATATAAAACAAACTTTATGGAAATACACATAACAGTAATCAGTCAGGATTTCATGGAATTCCTGGACATCAAAATCACAGTACAAACTATGGGTAAGTTAAGCACTACTATCTTTCGGAAAAAAAACTGCTGAGAATGCCCTTTTACATGCATCCTCGTTCCATCCTTCACACACCATACGGGCTATCCCTACAGGCCAGTTTCTGCGGGCACGACGTGTATGTGACTCACAATCGAATTTTGAAAATAAATCCCAGTGTCTGAAGGCCCGTTTTTCACAACGTGGATGCCGTAAAGATGATATTGAGAGAGGCTACCAGAGAGCATACCACACTGATCGTAAAAGTCTTCTTATTCAGCAACAACGAAAAAAGAAAAACAATGAAGACACGGTAAGGCTTATTGCCACATACAACACACAATGGTCCGAGATGCAGAAAATTGTGATCCGTTTTTGGCCTATCCTGCTGACAGACCCTGATTTAAAGAGGTATTTACCTCCAAGACCCCAATTAACAGCTAAAAGGAGCAAAACTTTGAGTGACCGTCTATACTGCTCCAAATTCTGACATCTATTTGTATGGTTCCAAGGGACCAAAGTGGGGATCATTCCCCTGTGGCCATTGCTCCATCTGTGATTTGATAGTCAAAACGGATGTATTCTTTGACTCTGAAAATAAAAAATGTTACAAAATTGTACATTTTATTAATTGCAGCCCTTCTGGAGTCGTCTATAGGGCAACATGTCCATGTGGCCTCTCCTACATTGGCATGACCACGAGAGAACTAAAAATAAGGCTGGGTTCACACTACCTATTTTCAGATGTAAACTAGGCGTATTATGCCTCGTTTTACAACTGAAAATAGGGCTACAAAACGTTGGCAACCATCTGCCCATTCATTTGAATGGGTTTGCCGACGTACTGTGCAGACAACCTGTCATTTACGCGTCGTCGTTTGACAGCTGTCAAACGACGACGCGTAAAAATACAGCCTCGTCAAAAGAAGTGCAGGACACTTCTTTCAGACGTAATTTGAGCCGTTCTCGATTGAACTCAATGAAGCACAGCTCAAAATTTACGGCTGTCAGAGAAGCCTCGCAAAATGCGAGGAGGAGCAATTACGTCTGAAACGAGGCAGCTGTTTTCTCCTGAAAACAGTCTGTCATTTCAGACGTAAAAGCCTGCTATCGTGTGCACATACCCTAAGAGTCCAGAAACATGTAAGAGACATCAAAAGGGCAGGAAGAATTGAAGGAAATGACTTGAATATGATTAACAAACTTAAATCTATCCCCAGACATTTCTGTGACCATCATAACAACAGGTGGCAAGATCTTAAAGTGCTTGGCATTGATAAAATTATTATCGGATCACGAGGTGGGGACACTTTTCGAAAACTCGAGCGCATCGAATGTAAGTGGATAACGAAGCTAGACACCAGCTCACCTTACGGTCTAAATGAAAAGATGTCTTTAGCATCCTTATTGTGATATATTGTCTGGGCCCTATAGCATCATCTTTTATTGTGATTGTATTTGTATGATGGGATAATATATGGTTGATACATTTTTTTAGACCATATTGTTGCGTTTGGGACGTAGTCCCTGGTTGGTGTAGCACGGACATTTAGGTGTGTTTATTTGATACCATCTTTTATATTCTTTTTCAGGTGTCATGGTTAATTATGCTTTATGTGTGGAGTTCATCAGTGGAGGCTGTCTATAATGTCCAATTTTGGAACTGGTGGCCTGGTCTCTTTGAGGGGATTATGACTATGTGAGGGTCTTGTGTATATGTAGGAGTGATACTTCAGGTTTATGTATCGAGAATTTAAATAAATGATCTCTCTATATTTGTATTTGGGCTTTTTGGCACGCTCTTCAGCTTTCTCAAGGGGTATGTATTGGTACTGTTTGGTACCCTTTATATTTCTACTATTATTATATGTGATTATCGGAATATTATGTCATATTTCTGTACGTTTATATTTATGTATTATATAATATTTAATATTTATTACACATAGTATGGGCATATTATGACATATATCTGTACGCCTATAATTATGCACTTTATTATATTCATTACATATACATAATATTTGTAACCCTATATATCTTATGATCTATCTTCTATCATATTTACACATGTATTATATTTCACTGTCGCACTTTCATATATTTACACATTTATATATATATATATATATCTTTTTTTATAAGCGATTATTGGTATATTATTACATATATTTGTACGCTTATATTTATGCACTTTACTATATTTACTATACATATATAATATCTGTAACTTTTATGATTTACCATACAACTAAGTATTTTATCATATCTACATTCTATTATATTTACATATATGTATGACAGTTCACTGTATATTTATATATATTTTTTTACGATCACACTTTTTAATATTTTACACATTTAAATATATATTTTTTCTAGAGGACACTTATAGTATAATGATCTGCTTAATAAGTATGCAATATTTCTGTCTACTAACAGTGTTATATCTTTTTCAGGTGCAGTCTTAATCACTTTTTCACGTTATTATTTTTCTATTTTTTGCTATATTTCTCTCTTTTTTTGTTTTCACTTTCACATGCACGTGTGTTTACTCACCCTATTCACTTTGCCTTATTTTTATTTATCTTTCTTGCATTATCAACTTATTTATACTTAATATTGATATGTTTTTTATGGTTTTTACTGTATATTAATGCGATTGTTTAAGTTTAGGGTGCTCTTTATTATGTTGATATGGGTATACATATATGAAACTATTATATATATATATATATATATATTGTTTTACTCTTGTTCATATATATGTATATATTGTTCCATGTATATTTGTAAGGGCTGTGTAATGTTTATGTTACAGATTGTGATAATATTTATATGAACTGCCGATGTACATATATGAACTGCTGATACACATAGCCTATGATTTAACATTGTCTGTCTAATTGAAGTGTAGTTACGGCCCCTAGCGTTGAGACACACCCTCCACTCCTCTACCCCGGGGTGGAGTGTTTGTCTCAGCGGCTTATATTATAGTTTTATGCACACTATACCTAAACTAACAATTTGGTTTCTGGCATTTTGCCAGTCTCCAAGATGGCTAAACCCTCGTCGCATGCAATAAGCAGGGTTAACTGGGCTCCTTCTCTAATGCTCCTGGTGGTTTTGATGCGCATGCACAGTGCGGACTTCCATGGTGTTGATCATCATGAGCACTAGTTCCGGCGCCCGGAGGAGCGCCTGTGCGCATGCGCAACCTAAAAAACATCATGGCGCCCGCAAGCACGAGTAGTCTGAGTCCTGAGTGCACATTTCTCGAGTTCTGAGGTATGGTAGGTGTGTTTATATTACTGATTACAATGCCTACTGGCTGTGTATACTTTGCACCCATTGGACATCCACATAATCTCCTCCTTTTACGTCCCATATTTAAAGTGACTGTTATCCCATCAGTCAGTACCCCTTGAGAAAGCCGACGGCGAAACGCGCGTCGGGTGCGTTTAGTGTGGAGATACCTTTTGTGCGACATACCATGCAATCCACGGGTTGGTACAGTCCTCTGAGCCTTAGACTCAGACTCTTCCTCGTGTTTCTTATGCAATCCTAGCTGATTATTTATTGTTATAACTGTGCACATTTTTTGTGCCTTTGGTCAGGTGTATAGTATATTTATGTTCTTACTTTTTACAAATACTGCCTGTGATATATCTCTTTGCTTGGATGTAGATTTCCGTACCACATCACATGATGTTAAAGAGGCTCTGTCACCAGATTTTGCAACCCCTATCTGCTATTGCAGCAGATAGGCGCTGCAATGTAGATTACAGGAACGTTTTTATTTTTAAAAAACGAGCATTTTTGGCCAAGTTATGACCATTTTCGTATTTATGCAAATGAGGCTTGCAAAAGTACAACTGGGCGTGTTGAAAAGTAAAAGTACAACTGGGCGTGTATTATGTGCGTACATCGGGGCGTGTTTACTACTTTTACTAGCTGGGCGTTCTGATGAGAAGTATCATCCACTTCTCTTCAGAACGCCCAGCTTCTGGCAGTGCAGATCTGTGACGTCACTCACAGGTCCTGCATCGTGTCGGCACCAGAGGCTACAGTTGATTCTGCAGCAGCATCAGCGTTTGCAGGTAAGTAGCTACATCGACTTACCTGCAAACGCCGATGCTGCTGCAGAATCATCTGTAGCCTCTGGTGCCGATGTGTCCTCGCTCGTCTGACACGATGCAGGACCTGGGGAAGTGACGTCACAGCGTGATCTCTCGAGAACACGGCTGTGTCTGCACTGCCAGAAGCTGGGCGTTGTGTAGAGAAGTGGATGATACTTCTCATCAGAACGCCCAGCTAGTAAAAGTAGTAAACACGCCCCGATGTACGCACATAATACACGCCCAGTTGTACTTTTACTTTTCAACACGCCCAGTTGGACTTTTGCAAGCCTCATTTGCATAAATACGAAAATGGTCATACCTTGGCCAAAAATGCTCGTTTTTTTTAAAATAAAAACGTTCCTGTAATCTACATTGCAGCGCCTATCTGCTGCAATAGCAGATAGGGGTTGCAAAATCTGGTGACAGAGCCTCTTTAACAATTTATTAGCATGTTATTTGGATGTGTCCTCGCTGTATCTCCACACTATCCTTTTATTGCTTGTATCATTGATTTTATCTTTTGATGGCCAATATGCTGTTATGTGTATTTCAATAAAGTTTGTTTTATATTTTCATGGTACAAATTTTGTGCTGTGTGTTGTTTATCTTATTGTGGATATACTATATGTCCTCATCATAGGTATTCAGTTTTGGTTTTGGTTTTGTGATTTGTGTGGACGCATCATTTTTTGGCGTATGCCCATGGTCTATATTTGAATAGGTATTCATTATGTAACTATGTAACCTGGCATTAAGGACATTTTATTTTCTTAATTTCCTGCTAAAGTAAGCTTGTTTAAGTTTCTGTTTGTGACTGTGTACAATAAAAACTCTGGACAACTGTATATTTAAATCTTCCAGTTTGTGCCTGATTGCTTGGCCACAATATTGAATGGAAGGTCCCGTTGTACAATATATACAGGACCAAAATGTAAGCTTTGTACACTTATACAGCCACAGAACCAAGCTCAGTACATATATACAGCAACATAACCAATGTCAGTAAATAAATACAGTACCAGAGAAAATCTCAGTAGGTAAAGACAGCACCAGAACCAAGCTCAGAACATAAATAAAGTACCAGGACAAAGCTCAGACTGGCCAGAAGCCATACCTTCAACGTGGAAACAAGGCCAAATGACTCAACTGTGCACGAAAACATAGGAACTGGGGTGCAGAAAATTGGCATCAGGTGCTCTAGACTGATGAATCAAAATGTGAAATAGGCTGTAACAGATGGCAGTTTGTTTTCCGAAGGGCTGGAGAGCGATATAATAAAGATTGTCTGCAGGCAACAGTGAAGCATGGGGGAGGATCCTTGCAAGTTTGGGGCTGCATTTCAGCAATTTGAGCTGGCATTTGATCAGGATTAATGCTGAGAAATACAGGCAGATACTTATCCATCATGAAATACCTTCAGGGAGGGGTATGATTGGCTCCAAATTGTACAACAACCCCAAACATACAGCCAGTGCCATTAAAAACTATCTTAAGTCTCTCTGGGATTACATGTAAAGACAGATCGGTTTGAGGACGTCTACATCTATAAAATATCTGTGGTTAGTTCTCCAAGATGTTTGAAATAACCTACCTGCCGAGTTCCTTCAGACCTTCAAAAACTGTGTGCAAGTGTACCTAAAAGAATTGATGCTGTTTTGAAGGCAATGGCGGTCACACCAAATATTGATTTGATTTAGATTTCTCTTCTGTTCATTCACTTTGAATTTTGTTAAGTGATGAAAAAAAAATGTTAACAGTTCTATATTTGAAACCATTCTTACATTGCAGCATTTTTCCCACAACTTGCTAAAACTTTTGCACAGTTCTGCATATATATATATATATATATATATATATATATATAGAGAGAGAGAGAAAGATGTAGAGCGCAGTAACGGCACCAGGACTTCAAGGTAGATGAAAGCAAAAGTGGATTTATTTCACCTCAACACAGCAACGTTTCGGTTCAACAGGAACCTTTCTCAAGATGGCTTGAGAAAGGTTCCTGTTGAACCGAAACGTTGCTGTGTTGAGGTGAAATAAATCCACTTTTGCTTTCATCTACCTTGAAGTCCTGGTGCCGTTACTGCGCTCTACATCTTTCTCTATTGGATTTTGGGGAATTGATTCACCCCCAGGTAACGAGCACATGGCCTGATTTGTTGTAGCATTGGAGTGCTGTGTTCATCCACCCTGGACTGTATATATATATATATATATATATATATATATATATATATATATATAGACACTACCGTTCAAAATTTTGGGGTCACCCAGACAATTTTGTGTTTTCCATGGAAACTCACACTTATATTTATCAAATGAGTTGCAAAATGACTAGAAAATATAGTCAAGACATTGACAAAGTTAGAAATAATGATTTTTGTTTGAAATAATAATTTTCTCCTTCAAACTTTGCTTTCGTCAAAGAATGCTCCATTTGCAGCAATTACAGCATTGCAGACCTTTGGCATTCTAGCTGTTAATTAGCTGAGCTAATCGGGAGAAATTTCACCCCATGCTTCCAGAAGGCCCTCAAACAAGTTGGATTGGCTTGATGGGCACTTCTTGCGTACCATACGGCCAAGCTGCTCCCACAACAGCTCTATGGGGTTGAGATCTGGTGACTGCGCTGGCCACTCCATTACAGATAGAATACCAGCTGCCTGCTTCTTCCCTAAATAGTTCTTGCATAATTTGGAGGTGTGCTTTGGGTCATTTTCCTGTTGTAGGATGAAATTGGCTCCAATTAAGCGCTGTTCACAGGGTATGGCATGGCGTTGCAAAATGGAGTGATAGCCTTCCTTATTCAAAATCCCTTTTACCTTGTACAAATCTCCCACTTTACCAGCACCAAAGCAACCCCAGACCATCACATTGCCTCCACTATGCTTGACAGATGGCGTCAGGCACTCTTCCAGCATCTTTTCAGTTGTTTTGCGTCTCACAAATGTTCTTCTGTGTGATCCAAACACCTCAAACTTCGATTCGTCTGTCAATAACTCTTTTTTCCAATCTTCCTCTGTCCAATGTCTGTGTGCTTTTGCCCATGTTAATCTTTTCCTTTTATTAGCCAGTCTCAGATATGGCTTTTTCTTTGCCACTCTGCCCTGAAGGCCAGCATCCCGGAGTCGCCTCTTCACTGTAGACGTTGACACTGGCGTTTTCCGAGTACTATTTAATGAAGCTGCCAGTTGAGGACCTGTGAGGCGTCTATTTCTCAAACTAGAGAACTAATGTACTTGTCTTGTTGCTCAGTTGTGCAGCGGGGCCTCCCACTTCTCTTTCTACTCTGGTTAGAGCCTGTTTGTGCTGTACTCTGAAGGGAGTAGTACACACTGTTGTAGGAAATCTTCAGTTTCTTGGCAATTTCTCGCATGGAATAGCCTTCATTTCTAAGAACAAGAATAGACTGTCGAGTTTCACATGAAAGCTCTCTTTTTCTAGCCATTTGGAGAGTTTAATCGAAACCACAAATGTAATGCTCCAGATTCTGAACTAGCTCAAAGGAAGGTCAGTTTTATAGCTCCTCTAAACAGCAAAACTGTTTACGGCGGTGCTAACATAATTGCACAAGGGTTTTCAAGTATTTTCTAATCATCCATTAGCCTTCTAACACAGTTAGCAAATACAATGTACCATTAGAACACTGGAGTGATGGTTGCTGGAAATGGGCCTCTATACACCTATGTAGATATTGCATTAAAAACCAGACGTTTGCAGCTAAAATAGTCATTTAGCACATAAAAAATTTACAGAGTGTATTTCTGATTAATTTAATGTTATCTTCATTGAAAAAAACTGTGCTTTTCTTTCAACAATAAGGAAATTTCTAAGTGACCCTAAACTTTTGAACGGTAGTGTGTGTATGTATGTATATGTATATATATATATATATATATATATATATATAGTGATGATCGCCGCCCTCACATCATGTCACAGGGGTGAATTACACTATTAAGCTTATTAATTTACAACATAAATGCACGCTCGCCGACTATAGATGACAAACTGTCTTCATCTGTGGGTATGTGGACACACTGGGCCATACCGCCATAGCGGGATAGCAGGTGGCCAAAAAGTGTACCAAGTCAATGTCTATATAGTCCAAGCACAAGGGTAGCTGTAGCAGTTCAGACAGTAGTAACGGCTAGGCTCAGATGGGACCTTGGCAGCAGACACCAGACGTGGTGAAACACAGCAGGCGTGACCGATGGCACAGCACGATTCCAACTTTCTAAGCCACTGTAACAACGGTAGCATGGGATACAGGATACAGGTAGCAGGTGTGGGAACACTGGGAACAGGTTAACACTAAGGGACCATTTGCAAGACTAACACGGGTAAACACGACAATGCTCAGACAATGAGTGATCATGGGTTATTTGATGATTATTGTCATGTGCTGGACCTTTAAGGCCAGGCACGAGCGTGTGCGCACACCCTACGGGACACAGAAGAACAGAGCAGAAGTGAGCACTGGCATCTCCTGGGGAGGAGATGCGGGCCAGCGCTCACAGATCTATGGCTGCAGCCGTCGAGGATGAGTAATCCTGACGGTCCGTGGCCGTGGACGCTACAGTATCTCCCCTCTTACGCCCCCTATTCTTGTGATCAGAGCGAGAGAGGAACTTTTTAATGAGGGAAAGAGCATTGAGGTTCTCTTCTGGCTCCTAGGATCTCTTCTCTGGACCAAACACCTTCCAATCCTTCCAATCCACCCAATAAAACGTTCTGCCTCCTACTTTTTTGAAGTCCAGGATTACCTTAATCTCGAATACATTGGAAGAACCGCTAGGAGCAACTGCAGGGCTAGGCGTTTTTGTGTAGCGGTTCAGGACCACAGGCTTTAGGAGGGACACATGAAAGGAGTTGGGGATCCTTAGGGTAGGAGGCAGCCAAAGCTTGTAAGAGACAGGGTTGATTTGCTGTAGGATCTCAAAAGGTCAGAGGAACCTGGGAGCAAACTTGTATGACGGCATATTAGCTGGATATTCCTTGAGGATAGTCAGACTTTGGAATCTGGAAGATACAGAGGTGGCGCTCTTCTCTTAGCATCTGCTTTTCGCTACATGCGATCAACTGCCTGCAGAAAAGAGGACCGGGTTTGCTGCCAGACCTTTAGAAAATCTCCAAATGCAGAGTCAGCTGCGGGTACCAGGGATGTAGCCAGAACAGGATAGGAATTCGTGGATGTTGGCCATAGACAATGTAGAATGGTGTGGAGGTGGTGGACTCACTTGTATGGTTGTTAACTCGGCCCATGAAAGAAGCTTTACCCAATCATCATGCTGCATGGAGATGAAGTGGCATAGATAATTCTCCATGATTTGGTTAATCCTCTCGACTTGGCCATTAGACTGGGAATGATAGGCTGAAGAAAAGTCCAACTTCACGTCTAGGAGTTTACAGAGGGCTCTTCAGAATATCAAGGTAAACTGAACCCCCGGATTAGACAAGATATGAAGAGGAAAACCATGCAAATGGAAGATGTGCTGGATGAAGAGATTCACCAGCCGAAGAGCAGAAAGTAGGCAAGTCAGCTGGATTAAATGAGCCATCTTCGAGAACTGGTCCACCACCACCCAGACCGTATTGCATCCTGCAGGGGAAGGAAGGTCAGTGACAAAGTCCATTGCTATATGCTGCCAGGGAGCAGGCAATGAGTGAAAGGGCAGAGCCATTTTTATAGTCCAGGGTGATCATAGGTTAATTGACGATTATTTTCATTTGCGCGCGCTGGCCCTTTAAGGCCAGGCACGAGCGTGCTCGCGCACCCTACGGGACACAGCAGAACGTATTCATGTGCTGCGACCGTCGGGGTGTGAATAATCCCGACAGTCCGCGGCCGTGGACACTACACAGGATTATGCTAAATTACTCACATAGGTTTCCTACACCCCAATAATTTATACCATAGTATGTACCACCACCTATACTTATCTACGCAATAGGGGCCTACATCTTTATATTTCCTTAATGCCAGTTAGTCTCAATAACACAGGTTATCTTAATGGAACATAATACTCTAAATTAACGCAGGTAAAATTCTTCCCCTTCGGAAGATTAAGTTCGGTAAGACTACAAGGAAGTGGCTTTTATATATTTTAAATTTAATACCCAATAGTGGAGTGCAATACAAAAAATAGTTGTCAGATTAAAAGATGAAAAAATATACATACAGTTACAATGCATTCAGTTCATGAAAAACAAGTGGTTTGTAAATCAAGTGGAGTTACAAAAACCGGATTGACTTACTGTGTTGTGTGTGACAAAGTGGGGGGCCATTGTATGTGATATATGTATTGATTGCTTGCTTGCTAAAAAGTTTGCAAAACTGACATCATTTAAAACCATTTTTTCTTTGCAGCTTACTTCCTGCTGAGCAGCTGACTAGGGGGAGGGGTTAGCTGGTCCCAGGTGGTATAAATTAGGCCTCAGTACTCTGTAGAGCCTGCTCTGTGGGCTTGAAAAACAAGTGGTTTGTAAATCAAGTGGAGTTACAAAAACCGGATTGACTTACTGTGTTGTGTGTGACAAAGTGGGGGTCCATTGTATGTGATATATGTATTGATTGCTTGCTTGCTAAAAAGTTTGCAAAACTGACTTAATTTAAAACCATTTTTTCTTTGCAGCTTACTTCCTGCTGAGCAGCTGACTAGGGGGAGGGGTTAGCTGGTCCCAGGTGGTATAAATTAGGCCTCAGTACTCTGTAGAGCCTGGTGAAAGCATTCCGGAGTTATTACCATATAAAGTGACACATGTCAGATTTGAAAAATGAGGCTCTGTCAGGAAGGTCAAAAGTGGCTAAAGAGGGAAGGGGTTAATACTGCATTGTTATACTTCTGTTTATATACAAAAGCAGTTGTGTGGGTATGATGTAATACTCTTTATGACTTGCTAATTTATTGTATTTTTGATGTCTACCTCATGACTAATAAAAACAGTTTAAAAACAAAGTTATTACCACATAAAGTGACAAGTCAGATTTGAAAAATAAGGGTCAGGAAGGTAAAATGTGGCTGCAGCAGGAAGTAGGGTTGCACGATGCATCAAAATTTCGATAGTGTTTCGATACCGTGCACCCTCAAACGGTTCAATACCGTTATTTCATGTATTTCGATACTAAGCTGTGCGGCCGCATAGCTAAGTATAGTAAAACATGAATGTTGTTAGAATTGGGCTGCGGCTGTGTGATACAGCCATTGCCCCGCTCCTGAATCCTGATAACTGTGTAGAGGTGGTCAGCATGATGTGATGCAACCAGCGCTGCACTAATGATTGCCGGCACTGAAGACAGAACATGGCGGGCGCACTACATAACACCCCCATGTTCTGTCTTCAGTGCTTGCACCGCCACTCATTAGTGCAGCGCTGGCGGCAGCACCTCATGCTGACCACACGCACTTACTGTCAGGAGAGGTGCAATGGCTGTATTACGCAGCCGCTGCCCTGCTCTAATGGGGGAAATCAGAGAAACCTCATATCTCCGCCGCTAATCCCTTGAATGCTGCGATCAAAGCTGACCGCAGCATTCAAGAGGAAAATGAGAAAGGACCCCAGGGCTGTCTGTCCATATTTCCTGTTGTTAGTATGTCCTAACAACTGCCTGTGTACTATCAGTACACAGGCTAACGTACTGACATTAAAGTTTAAAAATAAAAAAAAATAAAGTAATGTTACATTTAAAAAATACACACATTTTTTACAATTAACATTAAAATAGGTCTTAATACATAAAATATACACATATTCGGTATTGTCGCGACCATAATAACAATTTTATAGTGTAATTTATTATGCTTACACGGTTATAAAATAAAATAAAATAAAAACTGCTTTCTTTCACTTATTAATGTGAGGCACAAGGTATTATGGATTTTGAACCTCCATGTTCCTCACATTAATTGTAATTAACCCCATCATGTACCTCACACATTAATCTAATGTTGTCCATTACGACTGAGGAACATGATGGGGTTAATTACTATTAATGTGAGGCACATGGAGGTTAAAAATTCATCACACCACGTGCCTCACATCAGAAAATGGAAGAACTTATTTTTTATTATTATTGTTGGCAAAGAATCGTTTTAGTATCGAGTATCGCAATTCTACATAAAGTATTGGTATCAAAGTCCAAATTCTGGTATCGTGACAACCCTAGCGGGAAGGGGTTAAATCATCCAATGAAATTTAGCAAGTTATTTGCTTGCCAGTGACAAGTTATCTGTATTTATCTTGTACTGAAATGAGCATGTGATATGCAGAGATAATCCTGTAAGTTGCTGAAATGATACCAGACCATTTACACATTTTGCACGTAAGCATCTGACAGAGACCATCACATTTTGACATCTAATGGATATCTCTGTCGTAGTGTTTATAAGCAGACTGCTTATGTTGTGTAGATTAGAAAAAGCACATAGCTACACATAAAAACTGGTGCTTCATCCAAGGAACAGGGTAATGTGCAGACCACATAAAACCTGTATTCCAGGTAAAATATGTATTAATTATTCTTGCACAAATATTGTCAAATGAAGAATAAAAAATATAATATAAAATAAAAGGTTGTTTTTATACTAACTGTTATTTAGTCATAATATTACCTATTTTATATTATGTTTCTAATTTTCCAATATTGAAAAAATCTACGAATTTAGGACTCAAAATTTAAAAATAACAAACTTTACAATCTACTAACCTTATCGATTTTGTCCCCCACTTCTCCTGTTGTCCCTCCATACACATTGACATGGCGTAACATCAGGCAGCCAAACAAAGGCTGCATCGCTAACAGCCAATAGTGATTTCATGTCAGGACACGTGGAGGGACAGCAGAAGCAAAGCGGAAAACATGAGACCAGGTGGGGGGCCAAAGAGGAATTGGTATAGTAAGCATGATGTATACAAACTGCTCTAAATATATGTTACATAAATAAGTTACAAAAAGGGTTCTTTATTTTTTTTTACTTTTCTCTTCATCTGCCTATATTGAAATTAGGATAATAATAAGCAGTCAAATTTTTGGACATATCTACTTTATAGAATAAATGTTATCTTTGTAAAAAAAAGGTTGTCTCATAAAGACAACCCCTGTCCATATGCTTTATTAGGGCATAAAGAAGTCATAGAGGTGGTCTGGTATGAACCAGAATGGAGAGCCACTCTGTAATTGCAGTTCTGGTGGACTAAAACCATCCATGTATTACATGGATAGCCATTTATTTCAATAGCCGCCATGTAATACTACTATTCCATTGCAGCAGAAATGCCTGCCTGGCATCTGCTTCCCCGGACAAAATTAGCAATTTCCATATAAAATGGCATCTCTAATTAAACAACTCCTTTTAGTTACTGTTTAACACATTTTAGAATAATTGCAAAGTTATAAAAACTATGCAATAACACGAATGGAAGTACTCTATGTAGTGACCAAAAAGTATTATCGCTTAGTATTCTGTAAAATGTATTAAGGTCGTCATCTGGAATGATTTTACATTAGTTTTGAAGGTGTTCTCACATACTGTATATGCTGAGAACATGTTGGATGCATTGTTTTTAATCTCCAGTGCAATTCAACTTTACTGATCAGGTAAATGGAGGTCATCCGATGTAGTGTAGTAGATATGTCTCTATGTGACAACTAGCAGAGCAATTGAGCTTTCCTTCTTTGACAAATAGTTTTAAACAACTTGGATGTGTACCTTGGGAATAAAATTGTGAACCAACTAAGTACAAACTAGTTAGGATGGCGTGTTGATATAGAGAATATTGTCCTAGCCATGCTGATTAGAAGAGAACAATTAAAATGAACTAATGATTATTGGCCTGATGAAGACGTTAGTCCAACGTTGAAACGTGTTGCCTGCTAATCTTTATTAAACCTAGTTATTTATTGCTAACTACTGGTCATCATCATTATCTTCACTAACAGCAGCGCCTCCCTTTAGGTCCTCTTACACATTAACTCTCAAATGTGTATTGTTTTTAGTTTATTTTAATTGTTCCCATTTACTGCGGTAACCTTTACGGTTTACCGGACTGGACCTGGCTGCAGCTGTTTAAAACTTTTTACCAGTATTGTGCCTGTGTATAGCACAAACTTACAAGGTGAGCATTTGCCTTCGCTGCCTTGTATATACAAATCATTACCAGCATTTATTTTGCACTATGTGGCGCCATGCTTTCTTCTTTCTCTCCTACAGCTGTTATGCTGACTAGAATTCCTTCAAGTCTAAATTAGTCCCCAACTGTGTCACCAGCAAAGCACACCACATTTTGAGCAGTTGATGAATACAGCTATATTCCATGTAAGAACTAAAGAGGCTCTGTCACCAGATTATAAGTGCCCTATCTCCTACATAATCTGATTGGCGCTGTAATGTAGATAACAATAGTGGTTTTTATTTTGAAAAACTATAAATTTTGAGGAAGTTATGAATAATTTTAGATTTATGCTAATTCGTTTCTTAATAGACAACTGGCCGTTTTTTTACTTTTTACCAAGTGGGCGTTGTAAAGAGATGTGTATGACGCTGACCAATCAGCGTCATACACTTCTCTTCATTCCAGCCCAGCTACTTTCACTGCACAGCGTGATCTGTGCTGTCATTCGTGCGAGATCATGCTGTGCTGCGTGAGTCACACACAAACTTTACCTGAGGCAATGGCTATTCATTCTCAAGACACTTCGGTAAAGTTAATGTGTGAGTAAGTGACAGCACAGCATGATTTTGTGAGATCACGCTCTGCAGTGAAAGTAGCTGGGATGGAATGAAGAGAAGTGTATGACGCTGATTGGTCAGCGTCATACACTTCTCTGTACAATGCCCAGTAACGAATTAGCATAAATCTAATATTGTTCATAACTTGCTCAAACATTATTGTTTTTCAAAATAAAAGGCACTTTTGTTATCTACATTACAGCGCCGATCAGATTATGTAGGCAATATATAAGGAGGCACTTATATTCTGATGACAGAGCCTCTTTAACCCCTTCGCGCTCAGCGACGTAATAATCCGTCGCGCTAACTATAGCGTTAGCGCTCAGCGACGGATTATTACGTCGCGGGGAAAATGCATCGCCATTTTCCCCTGGCGCGTGCACGAGCTGTGACAGCTGCTGTTTCCAACAGCAGGCTATCACAGCTCAATACGCCGGGACCTGCTGTGATGGTCCCGCCTCCACGATCGCCTCTATTGGACAGTTAGTGAGCAACTGTCCAATAGTGGCGATCAGTCGCTTGACTTCCTCTCCCTGACCTCACATCCGCCCTGAACGCCCTGTTGGAGTTAGCGAGGCGTTTGGAGCGGTTGTGAGAAAGAGAGAGAGAAGAGAAAGTGTGAAAAAAGTCAAATTACAAGTTAAAAAACAACTTTTTTGTGCTTCCCACCTTCCCAATCCACTACTCAGTCCTGTACCCTTCCTCTTTGTGTTCCCCCCACATTTTTGGTCAGTGATCTCCTATCACTGACCACTTCTTAATCTTCAGGAACAATTTCTTGGTCCCTGGGGATTATTATTTCTTTTTTTCTTCATATAAAACAAAAACAAAAAAAATTGTTAGTTTAGCCAATTTTGACAATTTAACTGGTTAGTTTAGTATTAGGGTTAGTTAGTGTCAGGGAACCGTCAAAAAGCATAGTTAGGTATAACGTCAGGGAATTTAGCGTCCGTAATCCGTCACCGTAGTTAGATCTAGCGTTAGGGGTCCGTCACCGTAGTTAGGTTTAGCGTCAGGGAAGCTCGTAATAATCTAGATAGGTTTAGTGTCAGGTACCCGTCACCGTAGTTAGGTTTAGTGTTAGGGAAGCTCGGAATAATCTAGTTAGGTTTAGTGTCAGGGAATAGTCGCCGTAGTTAGATTTAGTCTCAGGGAAGTTCAAATAAAATCTAGTTAGGTTTAGTGTTAGGAACCCTCGCCCTAGTTAGGTTTAGTGTCAGGGAAGCCCACTCGTTCTATAAAAACAAATTTTTTTTCGCTGGTTTAGCAGCCTATTGGGAAGGAATCAAACATGTCCCAACGGACATTTACTGCCGAAGAGGCGTATTCATTTCTTGCCTCCGACACAGAGTCGTCGGGTGGTGAGACTCTGTTCTATTTGTCTACCTCCTCATCCAGTGATGAAGAAGAGGAACCCCCTAGGAGACGCCCCAGGACCACCACTGCAGTTGAAGTCCCCGACCGAAATGACCCCGCCGCAGCTCAAGCCCCTGAGCGAAGTGACCCCATTTGGACCCCCACACCAGACGTTTATGAGCCCCAAATCCCAGAGTACACGGGCAGCTCAGGGATAAAATTTAACACGGCAGGGCTCAGTGAGATGGACTTTTTCAAGTTCTTCTTCACTGATGACTTTATAGAACTAATGGTCACCCAGACTAATTTATATGCCCAACAGTATATAACAAAGAACCCCACATCGTTTTATGCCCAGTCCCACAGGTGGACCCCTGTAGATGCAGCAGAGTTGGGCATGGGGCTTCTGAAAAAGCCGTCCATTAGGACCTACTGGAGCACGGACATCTTATACCACACCCCGATGTACCGTATGGCCATGTCCAGGATGCGTTATGAGGCAATACTTCGCTTCTTGCATTATATGGATAATGAGCAGTGCGCACCCCGAGATGACCCCAGTTTTGACCGTTTATACAAACTGAGACCCCTATTAGACCATTTCAGTGCCCGGTTTGCCCAAGCATACACCCCCGAGAAGTGTATTTCTATAGATGAATCCCTGGTACATTTTAAAGGGAGGCTTCAATTCCGCCAGTACCTGCCGAGTAAGAGGGCAAGGTATGGCGTGAAGTTGTATAAGCTGTGCGAGAGTGCATCAGGGTATACATATAAATTCAGGATCTATGAAGGAAAGGACAGCAGTATTCAGCCCCCAGAATGCCCCCCCTTACTGGGAATTAATGCAAAAATTGTGTGGGATTTGGTGCACCCACTGCTGGACCAGGGTTACCACCTCTACCTGGATAACTTTTATACCAGTGTCCCACTCTTCAAGTGCCTCGCTTCCAGAAGTACTGTGGCATGCGGCACTGCTAGAAAAAATCTGAGAGGCCTCCCTAAGACTCTGCTTGGGCAAACACTCAGAAGGGGTGAGAGCAGGGCACAATCTAGCAGCAATTTATTGTGTGTCAAGTACAAGGACAAGAGAGATGTCATTGTATTGACAACAATACATGGCCACACCAGTACCCATGTACCTGTACGAGGTACCAGTACAGAGACCCTCAAACCAGACTGCATCCTGGACTACAATAGGTACATGGGAGGGGTTGACTTGTCAGATCAAGTCCTGAAACCCTACAGCGCCATGCGGAAATCGAGGGTGTGGTATAAGAAGCTGGCCGTGCACATTATACAGATGGCATTGTACAATGCGTATGTGCTACATCGATGTGCAGGCCAGAGTTGAACTTTCCTGGAATTTCAAGAGGTGGTTATCAAGAACCTAATCTTTAGGGACCAAGAAGGGGGGGCACCCAGTACTTCCGGAAGCGAGGCCACACGCATCGTACCAGGGCAACACTTTCCAGGAGAAGTTCCCCAAACTGGCAAGAAGGGAAAAAGTCAAAAGAGGTGCAGAGTCTGCTCAAAGAGGGGGATAAGGAGGGAAACAATATACCAATGTGACACGTGTCCCGAAAAACCAGGGCTCTGTATGAAAGATTGTTTTCGAATTTATCATACATCCCTTGATTTTTAATTTACCCTGATGTACTCCGCACAGCTTATCCCCCTCATCTTTCCCTTCTGAGCCGTGCCGTGTGCCCAGGCAGCTGATAACAGCCACATGTAGGGTATTGCCGTACCCGGGAGAACCCACATTACAGCTTATGGGGTGTAGATCTCTGGTTGCGCATGCTGGGCACCCTATATTGGACACTGACATGCCATATATATATAGAAAATTGCAAATCTCACTCTGCACCATCTGCTGCGCATTATCTTTTACACAGTACCTGTGGGGTCAAAATGCTCACTACACCTCTAGATGAATGTCTTAAGGGGTGTAGTTTTTAAAATGGGGTCACTTCTCGGGGGTTTCAACTGTACTGGTACCTCAGGGGCTTCTTCATACATGACTTAGCACCAGAAAAGCTCCAGTAGGCCAAATGGTGGTCCTTTCCGTCTGAGCCCTGCCATGGGCCCAAACGGCAGTTTATCACCACAAATGGGGTATTGCCGCACTAAGGACAAATTGGGCAACAAAATGGGGTATTTTGTTCCCTGTGAAAATAAGACATTTTGATAAAAAATTACATCTTATTGGAAAAAAAGGCATTTTTTTTAATGTCACAGCCCAATTGAAATAGGTGATGTGAAAAAACTGTGCGGTCAAAATGCTAACAACAACCATAAATGAATTCCTTGAGGGGTTTAGTTTCCAAAATGGGGTCACTTTTGGTGGGTTTCCATTGCTTTGATACCTCTGGGGCTCTACAAATGCGACATGGCACCCGAAAACCAATCCAGCAAAATCTCACCTCCACTTTGCTTTAATTCCTGTGAAACGCCTGAAGGGTTAAAAAACTGTCTAAATGCTGTTTTGAATACTTTGAGAGGTCTAGTTTTTAAAATGGGGTGTTTTATGGGGGTTTCTAATACATAGGCCCCTCTAAGCCACTTCAGAACTGAACAGGTACCTTAAAAAAAAGGCTTTTTAAATTTTCTTAAAAATATGAGTAATTGCTGTTTATGTTCTAAGCCTTGTAACGTCCAAGAAAAATAAAAGAATGTTCAAAAAATGATGCCAATCTAAAGAAGACATATGGGAAATGTGATCTAGTAACTCTTTTGGGTGGTATAACCGTCTGTTTTACAAGCAGATGCAATTAAATTCTGAAAAATGCTATTTTTTCCAAATTTTCTCTAAATTTTGAAATTTTTCACTAATAAACACTGAATATATCGACCAAATTTTACCACGAACATGAAGCCCAATGTGTCACGAGAAAACAATCTCAGAATCACTTGGATAGGTTTAAGCATTCCGGCGTTATCACCACATAAAGTGAAATATGTCAGATTTGAAAAATGGGCTCTGAGCCTTAAGGCTAAAACAAGGCTGCGTCCTTAAGGGGTTAAGGTAGTTTGGGACAGCATGTAAGAGGGTAAAAAACCCTGTGCCAGGGTGTAGCAAGACAGCCCCAGCCACATAGTTCCAGGGTGGCTTGAAGATAGACAAATGGGTGAAGAACGGTGGGAAAAGACTGTTGTCTGATTGGTGTGTTAAGGGAGAATTTAAGGGATATATAGGATACACAGTAACTCAGTAGTTGGCACTGTTGTATGTTCTCTTTGTGTTTGCATGGGTTAATTGGCTTCCTATGAAATTGGCCCCAGTGTGTTTATGTGACATTTGGAAATTAGATTATGAGCCCCATTGGAGAAAGGGACTTTTGTGAATGATGACACTCTCTGTACACTGCTACGGAATATGTTGGCGCTGTATAAGCAAAATAAATAAATAACAATAAATAGTTGCATGTAAGTTAGATCACCTTTTGCTGATCCTGCCCTTGCTTCATAATAAATTGCTTATTGGAGATTCATTATGTAAGGCTTAGATTACAACAATTTATCACAAGGGCATTACCTCCAAAAGGGGCCATGGTAGCTGGATCATAGGCTTGTATGGCAGGGACACTCCAAGGATGAACATCGGGTTGTATAGCAAGTTTTCATTGGTCAGTTCAAGACAGTCATGGAAGATGGTCTTATGTTACCATCAGATGGGTACAGGCAGATGTCCAGCTGGTTGCAGTAGGCAACAGTCGTGACATGCGGTAACCAACTGTGATGGTGGGGCTGGGAAACAAACGTACAACTAACTTATGGAGATGGTTGTGATTGGGCCGGGCTTGCTGTTTCTATCCTGATTTGTTATAAATTAATAAATCGGTTCCACCACATTGTGCGAAGACCAGGATTGGGCTGTGCCCACATTATAGTAAATGTCTTAGGCTCATGACTCTAATAGTCTTATGCTGTGTAGTACAGGTGTCTGTCTTTGATGTGGTGATCTCTTAATAATAGTACTTTTTGTTTTTTAGCAGTGCATACACTTTCAAAGTTGTTTCAATATTCCAGATTAAATTACCCTAATCTAAAAAAAAAAAGTAATTCTCGTCTTGTTTTTGAGTTGTTCCTGCCATATTATGACCGCTATGACCAGGAAAAATGGCCTTCTATCAAATAGACTCACAATACCTTGTCATAACAGTGTCCAGTGCTTTGTACTTAGTGGTTCAGATCTTGTGGTTAGAGGTACAGCAGTGTGGTCACCAAGGGCCCTTCATATCTTGAATTTCCTGTAATCTTTCTTGAATTTTTGGTGGCCAGTGAACTTGTGATGCCTGAAATTCAGTGGATTCTGTAATCCCTGGTATGGCTTTTTGTGCAAGGCATGTCATCATTTGGCCAGTGTGATGTTCAGCTAAATTAACATGCATGTCTGGTCTACCAAGCATCAATTGTTGTTCGCCTTCGTTTCACAAGCCCTGCTGCCATATTCTGCATGGTTATAGGCCTGTGAGAGATTGGTCTGAGACAAAGCAATGTTTTTTTTCTCCTGTAGTTCTGAAATGAAGTAAAATATATTTTAGCATACTGATGTTGTGGTTTTAATGGTGTTCCATGTAGGTTACTTCTGCCTAAATCAATCTCTTTTAGATGTTTCCTTCCCAGTTATATCTAAATCTTATCAAGCAAAATATCAGTAATGCAGGAATGTTGCAATATGTCTAGAACATTTCCAAGAGAGAACAGTTCATTTATTTCGACCATCTACATGAAATAAACCTTTATAGAGATTATGCAATAGAACAAACAGAAAAAAAGGAATGAGAGCAAAGATACCAGCCACAATAGTATTAACCTTTTTTATAAAGTAGTATGTTTTCCCAACTTAGTCTCTGTGAGTGGCAATTAAGTTACAACTCACAAAAAAAGCAGACAGAAATAAAACTTATTTTCCAGCCACTGCAATCCTGCCGGAGTCCTTCGTTATCAGGTTCCATAAAAACAATGCAAAAAATATAGAAAAAAAACTTTGGAGAGCGGCTTTACTGAAGTTCAATGCAATGCAGTCAAATTAGCATGCAAATGGAATCGTACTCACATGTGTGAGGCGAGCCAGGCAGCTAGCTCCCTTCCGATCCTCGTTCACTTTAAGTATCACTCCACTGGTTACTCTTTCAGTAATGCAGCAGGCAGAATCATCAACCGAAGTAAAAGGGTGATTTTAATAACATTTGAATATAAAAACAAATATAAAATGGCCAAACATTCCACGCGTTTGTCCTGGGCATCCCTAGTTCTCCTCCGAACGAGGATCGGAGGGGAGCTAGCTGCCTGGCTCGCCTCACACATTTGACTATGATTCCATTTGCATGCTAATTTGACTGCATTGCATTGAACTTCAATACAGCCTCTCCCCAAACCTTAAAGAGATTTCGCAAATAGCACCCAATTATTTGAGCACAAAATGTGCTCCACATCTCTAAGGCTGCATTCAAACGAGCGTGACAGATTTACGACCGTAAAAAACACGTTTTAATCTGGTCAATGTGCGTTGCGTTATTGCATCTGTGCTTTATTACAGGCATATGTGAACAGCCCCATTGAAATTAATGGCTCCGTTTGCTGTGAGTGAATTCCACACACAGCAAACGGACGAGTTTTACGCTAGTCTGAATGAGCCCTAAGGCTGAGATTCCACAGGGCGTTCTGGTCATCCCAGGAGGCTGGCCTGGATGGTTCATCCCATGTGACCGCCTCTGCAGCCAATCACAGGCTGCAGGGGTTTCCTGGAATGAAACGTCATCCCAGAAGGCCGGCCTGCTAGCAGACTGGCTAAGTGCTGCAGTTTTCTGCAGCAGACATTCTGGCCGAAAAACTGCACCACTTTGGCGCGCTTCTTTGCCCGGAATTTTTTACGCAGCGTATCCAACCCGTGTGAACACAGCCTTATAGTGACATTTGTGACTAATAGGGCTCTGCTGGGTCTAGTTAGACCCAACAGAAGCCTGTCACTAACAGCATCCCGGTGATCATGTGACCAGTCACATGATCACCAGAACCTCATTGAGCGCTGTGTAGAAATGATCTGAGAAGATAGGAACAGCTGCTTCTATCTTCTCACCAGGGTGCCCGGTAGTCACTGACTGCCGGGCACTCTACACTCAGCTGCCCGATTGCTTTAGCAGCCAGCTAATCCCTGCACCATAAATACAGTATGGCGCAGGTTTTAAGGGCCCAGACTGCCGGACATTTATATACAGCCAGCAGTCGGGAAGCGGTTAAACATTAGGGCCAAGATCTTTGACATTGTATGTCTATACAGTGGCATACGTCGAAGCCTTCCACCGGTGAATACTCACGAAGTATACCTCCAACAGAAGGCTTTGACGAGATGTGAACCTGAGGTGCAAATTTCTATGTTGATTCATTTTACAAAGTATCTTTATAGAAGTCAGTGATCAGTTTTTCTGCTAAAGAGCTCCAAATCCCCTGCTTCCCTTCTCACAGAAAGTTTGTCATTAAACTCTATGGCGGCCTGAAGGGATGCAGAGAATTTGGAACTAAGGATATTTTAAGAAATTAATCAGCACAGACTTCATATAAAAATAAAGAACAGGTTTTGTTTTTTTCAAGCATCTTCCTGGGAAAACAGCTGAAATAAGATTTGGAAGAAAGAGGTCTTATTTTTCAGTCAGATGTATTGTCTAATATTTTGACCTTTTGTACACTAAACTGTTTTAAAGATAATAATGAAAAAAAACAACAACGTATGACAACCTTTTCTGTGAAGTTTCTATGTGACAAGGTTGGCAGAGAAAAAGTTAAAATATTATAATCTAAACTGAGACAAAGTACAAAACGTAAAGTTGTTGTATATCTTTATGTAAAGAAAGCTCATATAACTAAGCACATGTGGTGTGTGTAACCTTATCATTACTATTACTCTAAAATATTTTCTTCACCACATAGCAAAACCAACCATGTTGGATCTTCACTTAAATCATGTAATTGTTAGGGTATGTTCACACGGCGGGGGTCCGTAACGGCTGAAATTACGGGGATGTTTCAGCCTGAAAACATCGCCGTAATTTCAGCCGTACCGGCATGTGCAGGCGCTTGAACGCCGCGTCAATTACGGCCGTAATTAGCGCTGCTATTCATTGGAGTCAATGAATAGCGGCTCCAATTACGGCCAAAGGAGTGACAGGTCACTTCTTCTAAGCGGGCGTCTATTTACGCGCCGTCATTTGACAGCGGCGCGTAAATATACGCCTCGTGTGAACAGACCCAAACGTCTGCCCATTGCTTTCAATGGGCAGATGTTTGTCAGCGCTATTGAGGCGCTATTTTCGGGCGTAATTCGGGGCAAAAACGCCCGATTTACGTCCGTAAATAGGCCGTGTGAACATACCCTTAGGATATTGATGTTGCCTAAGTGATTTCATATCAGTCTTGTCAATATGGGTTAGTTCACACAGTTTTTTGTAGGCAGAAAAAATCTGCTCAAAACTCCTTCAGGAATTTTGAGGTAGATTTTGAACTGTCAGCTTTGTTCTAACGCTTTTTTTTCCGCGTGTTTAGCTGCTTTTTTGCCCCCGGCCAGGGAATATAAATCAAGGACTGTGGGCAAAAAACACTCAGAAACTAGCACCACAGGTTTTTTTCTGCCTCTCATTGATTTCAATGGGAGGTCAGTGGCGGAAACTGCAGCAAGAAAGAACAAGCCGCCTTTAATTCACCCAAGAAAAAAAATGCCTTTGCCTCCTATTGAGATAAATGGGGGGGGGGGGGGTTTGACTGTTAATTGGTGCTGATTGCAATGCGGTTTCCACATAAAAAAAACCTCTGTGTGAACTTACACTTATGCTGGGCTAGCAACTTAAAGAGGCTCTGTCACAAATTATAAGTTGCCTATCTCTTACTTAATGTGATAGGTGCTGTAATGTAGAGTGTTTTTTATTTAGAAAAATTATAACTTTTTACAGAGTTATTACCTATTTGAGATTTATGCTAATGACTTTCTTAGTAGACAACTGGGCGTGTTTTTACTTTTTGACCAAGTGTGCGTTGTAAGGAGAAGTGTATGATGCTGACCAATCAGTGTCATACACTTCTCTCCATTCCTGTACTCAGCATAGCGTGATCTTGCGAGATCATGCCGTGCTGTCACTTACTCACACATTAATGTTACTTAAGTGTCTTGAGAGTGAATAGACATCGCTTCCAGCCAGGACACGATGCCTATTCACAATCCCGACACTTCAGTAACGTTTGTGTGGGACTTCAAGACAAAATTACAGCAAGTTTGATCTCGATGTGCTGTGCTGTAAATAGGATGTGTGAATATACCCTTAGTGTATGTTCACACATAGAGTTTTCGGACATTTTTCGGAAAACGGACGAAAAATCTGAAGCAGAACGCCCATTCATTTGAATGGGAAAAACTGCGTTTAGTTCCGACAGGCCGTCTTGGGACGTTTTTGGAGCTGTTTTTCATAGACTATTGAAAAAAGCTCCAAGAACAGCCGTAAAAAAACGCAGTGAAAATCGCCGCAAAAATCGAGAGGGGCTTAAAAAACGTCTGAAAATCAGGAGCTGTTTTCCCTTGAAAACAGCTGTGTATTTCCAGACGTTTTTGACTAAGCGTGTGAACATTCCCTTAGGGTATGTGCACACACAAACTCAAAAAAACATCTTAAAATACGGAGCTGTTTTCAGAGAAAACAGCCTCTGATTTTCAGGCATTTTTTAAGCTGAAAATGAAGCTTCTTTTATGTTCACACAGAGTTTTTTGACGAGTTTTTTGACGCGGAAACCGCCAAAAACCGTCCGAAAATGCCTCGCATTGATTTCAATGGGAGGCGGAGGCAGTTTTCTCCCACGAGCGGTAAAACCGGCTCGCGGGAGAAAGAAGGGACATGCCCTATCTTCGCGCGGTTACGCCTATGACCTCCCATTGACATCAATGGGAGGCAGAGAAAGCGTATTTTGTGGCAAAAACGCTGCATATATCGGCGTGCAGGCAGAGGAAAATCTGCATCAAACTTCCAAACAGAATTTTGAGGCAGATTTTCCGCCTGCAAAAAACTCCAGCCTTAATTTGGAGCTTCTTTTTAGGCTTCTTTTCAGGCTTCTTTTGAGGCATTTTTTGAGGCGTTTTTCATAGTGTTCAATGGAAAATCAGCTCCAAAAAACGCCTCAAGAAGTGACATGCTACTTCTTTTTACAGAGCGTCTTTTTACGCTCCGTTTTTTTAAAACAGAGACATATAAAGACGCCCCGTAAGAACTAAATACTGTTTTTCCAATTGAGTTCAATGGGCAGATGTTTGTAGCCGTTCAGCTTCCTTTTTTCAGGCATTTTTCGAGGGGTAAATGCCCCGATATATGACTGAAACCACTGCGTGTGAACATACCCTTTTCACACTGCTGTGTCATAAACCCGGCACAGGTGTCCCGTGCCGGGTACAGCAGGTACAGGACTGTTTAAAGACAGCCGGGCTCCCAATCTAGTGGGAAAAATTTGTAGTTATCTCCATTCCCTCCCGTTTAACCCCTTAGATGCCACGGTCCATAGCGACCGCGGCATCTAAGTGGTTTCAGAGGGATGAGGCTCCCTCTGTCATCCCATTGGCACCAATAGTTTCCATGGCAGCCGAAATCCTAACCAAGGACCCCAAGTCTGCCTCAGTGTATGCCTATTATGCACTTGCGGAGGCAGGGCCTAATAGAATGCCCATAAATTTTTACACTGGTAGGTATAATACACTGAAATACAGAAGTATTGCAGTGTATTATAAAAGCGATCAAATGATTGCCTAGTAAAGTCCAATAGTGGGACTAAAAAAGAAGGAAAGAAAGGTTTAATAGAGAAACTAATAAATAAATGAAAAATCCCAAGTAAAATAAAAACCTACTTTTCCCCGTACAAAATGCTTGATCATGAAAAGAAACTAAAAATAATTAAAAACTACACCATGTTGAACTATAAAATGATTATGTTATTTAAACCCGAACGGTGAAAGCCATAAAAAAAAAAAACAATGCCAGAATTGCTGTTTTCTGTTTATCCTACCTTCCAAAAAATGCATTAAAAAACAATCAAAAAGTGATATGTACCTCAACAAATAACTTGTCATACAGCTATGGCAGCATAAAAAAGATTTATTTTAAAAAAAAATCTTATTGTGCAAATGTAGTAAAACAAAGAAACTATATAAATTTGATATCACTAATATCGTAACAACCAGCAGAATAAAGTTATGTTATTTATACCACACGGTAAATGGCGTAAATTTAAGAGGCAAAAAAAGATCTGCGAAATTTCAGTTTTTTTCCATTACCTCCCAAAACGTTAATAAAAGTTAATCAATAATTTATATGTATCCCAAAATAGTGCCATTAAAAAATACAAATTGTCCTGCAAAATAGAAGCCCTCACGTGGCTATGTCTATGAAAAAAATAAAAACGTTATGGCTTTGAAAGAGCGGAAAAAAAATTGCTTTGTCATTAAAGAGGCTCTGTCACCAGATTTTGCAGCCCCTATCTGCTATTGCAGCAGATAGGCGCTGCAATGTAGATTACAGTAACGTTTTTATTTTTAAAAAACGAGCATTTTTGGCCAAGTTATGACCATTTTCGTATTTATGCAAATGAGGCTTGCAAAAGTACAACTGGGCGTGTTGAAAAGTAAAAGTACAACTGGGCGTGTATTATGTGCGTACATCGGGGCGTGTTTACTACTTTTACTAGCTGGGCGTTGTGTATAGAAGTGTCATCCACTTCTCTTCACAACGCCCAGCTTCTGGCAGTGCAGCACTGTGACGTCACTCACAGGTCCTGCATCGTGTCGGCACCAGAGGCTACACTTGATTCTGCAGCAGCATCAGCATTTGCAGGTAAGTAGCTACATCGACTTACCTGCAAACGCCGATGCTGCTGCAGAATCATCTGTAGCCTCTGGTGCCGACACGATGCAGGACCTGTGACAACCCCATTAACCCCTTAATGACCGGGCATGTTTGTACCTTAATGACCAAGCCAGATTTGTCAAATCTCGTATGTCTGACTTTATCAGAGAATAACTCTGTGAAAGTTTTGAATATCCAAGTAATTCTGACATTGTTTTTTCGTCACATGTTGTACTTTATTTTAGTGGTAAAAGTAGACTGATACAATTTGCGGAAATTAATAAAAAAATAGAAAAATTTAAGAAATTTTGTAAAAATTACCATTTTCCCCTATTTTTAACTGCAATATGTCACATATGTACACACATACTGTACAATTTTTTTAATTAAATATATATTTCTATCTCTTTACTCTATTTTGGCAGCACTTTTGAAAAAAGAAAATACATTTTCAGCAATTTAGAGGACTTACAAATTGAATAATAATTTTATACATTTTGAAGTACATTTTGTTTTCCTGCACCAAGCCAGGTTTTCAGAGGCTCATAGGTCTCAGAGTGATGGAAACCCCCACAAATGACCCCATTTAGAAAACTAGACCCCTTAAGGTATTTACCTAGGGGTATAGTAAATATTTTGACCCCACAGTTTTTTGCTAAATTTAATACATAGCAGGTGAAAAAAAAAATTCACTTTTTTTCATAAAAGTATCAGTTTGAAGACCAATTTCTTTGTAAAGCAACCATGAGAATGAAGAAACACACCACAAAATCTATCACCCTGTTTTTCCTGTTTTCAAAAATACCCACATTGTGGCCCTAATGCGCTGCCTGGACACACGGCAGGACCCAAAAGGAAGGGAGCACCTGGAGGCTTTCAGGACTCATATTTTGCTTGAAAATGTTTTAGGCCCCACTGTACATTTGGAGAAGCTTTGAGCTGCCATAACGATAGAAACTCCCCATAAACGACCCCATTTAGAAAACTAGACCCCTTAAGTTATTTATCTAGGGGTATAGTTAGCATTTTGACCACACAGGTTTTTTGCTAAATATATTGAAATTAGTCTGTAAAAATTAAAATGTACTATTTTTCTGAAACATAGAAATTTTTATTATTTACAAGGAATAACGAAGAAAATGCACCCCAACATTTGTAAAGCAATGTCTCCCGATTACGACAATACCCTATATGTGGTAATAAACTGCTGTTTGGACCCACAGCAGGGCTCAGAAGGGAAGGAGCGCCATTTGGATTTATGATTTTGCTGGAATGGTTTTCGGTGCCATGTCGCATTTGCAATGCACTGGAGGGACCAAAACAGTGGAAACCCACCAAAAGTGACCCCATTTTGGAAAAACCTTCAAGTAATTTTTCTAGGGGTATAGTGAGCATTTACACCCCACGGGTCTTTTGCAGAGTTTATTAGAATTAGGGTGCGAAAATTAATATCAACATTTTTTCCACTAAAATGTTGCATTTTCTCATTTTCACAAGGGATAAAGGAGGAAAAAAACAACCATTTTTTATAAAACAATTTCTCCCGAGTACGGAAATACCCCATATGTGATCATACGTTTTTTCATTAGAAATGAATTAACCCTTTCAGGACTGATCCATTTTTTGCTTTCATATTTTAGATTTTCACTCCCCGCTTTCCAAGAGCCATAACTTTTTTATTTTTCCATCAATAGAGTGGTGTGAGGGCTTATTTCTTGAGGGAGGAGCTGCAGTTTTTATTGGTACCATTTTTTGGTACATAAAAGTGATTCAAAAGTTGTATTACATTTTTTTTTAAGAGCGAAGGTGACAAAAAAAACAAACAGTGATTTTGGCGGTTTCAATTATTACATTTTTTTAAGGTGTGCACTGTGCAAATTAAATAATGGTATATTGATAATAATAATGGTATAGGGATGTAGATTCAGGTGCTGACTGATTAATTATGGGAGTTAACCCCGAATCTGTGCCTGGCAGATCCTTTACAATACCCCTGTTTTTGAACTCCTTGTTGGCTCCATGCATTTAGAGCAGTGCTCTGTTGATGCAGGGATTATCGTCCGATTTGGTTCTAGGCCTTCCCTGGTTGCAGTTGCATAATCCCACGTTTGACTGGAATACTGGGGAGCTAACCAAATGGGGTAATGAATGTTTTACTTCATGTTTTTCTGTTAATTCTATTTCTCCCCCTGAGGAGGCGAACACGCTACCCGAGTTTGTTCAGGACTTCGCTGATGTTTTCTCTAAGGAGGCCTCCGAAGTGTTACCTCCTCGTAGAGAATACGATTGCGCAATCGATTTGGTACCAGGAGCTAAGCTCCCTAAGGGTAGGATATTCAATCTCTCTTGTCCCGAACGTGAAGCCATAAGAGAGTATATCCAGGAATGCCCGGCCAAGGGTTACATTCGTCCCTCTACTTATCCGGTAGGTGCTGGCTTCTTCTTCGTAGGGAAGAAGGATGGTGGTCTTAGGCCATGCATTGACTACCGTAGCCTGAATAAGGTCACGGTAAGGAACCAGTATCCCCTTCCTTTGATTCCTGATCTCTTCAATCAGGTTCAAGGGGCCCAATGGTTCTCTAAGTTGGATCTACGAGGGGCGTATAACCTTATCCGCATCAAAGAGGGGGATGAGTGGAAGACTGCGTTTAACACGCCCGAAGGCCATTTCGAATACCTCGTCATGCCCTTTGGGTTGTGTAATGCCCCTGCGGACTTCCAGAATTTCATAAATGAGATTTTGAGAAATTACCTGGGGATATTTCTTGTAGTGTACCTTGATGACATACTGGTGTTTTCCAAGGACTGGTCCTCCCACATTGAGCATGTCAGGAAGGTGCTCCAGGTCCTTCGGGAAAACAAACTGTTTGCCAAAACCGAAAAATGTGTGTTTGGGGTACAGGAAATACCATTTTTGGGTCAAATTCTCACTCCTCATGAATTCTGCATGGACCCCGCCAAGGTTCAGGCTGTGGCAGAATGGGTCCAACCTGCCTCCCTGAAGGCGTTACAGTGTTTTTTGGGGTTCGCTAATTATTACAGGAGATTTATTGCTAACTTCTCGGTCATCGCTAAGCCTCTTACGGACCTCACTCGCAAAGGAGCTGATCTCCTCCACTGGCCTCCTGAGGCTGTCCAGGCTTTTGAGGTCCTTAAGAGGTGCTTTATCTCAGCCCCGGTGCTGGTTCAGCCCAACCAAATGGAGCCATTTATCGTGGAAGTTGACGCATCTGAGGTGGGAGTGGGGGCTGTCTTGTCCCAGGGTACCAGGTCCCTCACCCATCTCCGCCCCTGTGCCTACTTCTCCAGGAAGTTTTCGCCAACTGAGAGTAACTATGATATTGGCAACCGCAAACTCTTAGCCATTAAATGGGCATTTGAAGAGTGGCCCACTTCCTGGAGGGGGCTAGGCACCAGATAACGGTCCTTACCGACCACAAGAATCTGGTTTTTCTAGAATCTGCCCGGAGGCTAAACCCGAGACAAGCTCGATGGGCGTTATTTTCTACCAGATTCAATTTTTTGGTTACCTATAGGGCTGGGTCTAAAAATATTAAGGCTGATGCACTGTCACGTAGCTTCATGGCCAGCCCTCCTTCGGAGGAAGATCCTGCTTGTATTTTGCCTCCAGGTATAATCATTTCCTCGATCGATTCTGATTTAGTCTCTGAAATTGCTGCTGATCAAGGTTCAGCTCCCGGGAACCTTCCTGAGAACAAGCTGTTTGTTCCCCTGCAATTCCGGCTAAGGGTACTTAGTGCGGAGTCATGATTTTCCCTATCTGGTCATCCAGGCATCCTGGGTACCAAACACCTCATTACTAGAAACTATTGGTGGCCTGGGTTGCCTAAAGACGTTAAGGCCTACGTCGCCGCTTGTGAGGTTTGTGCTAGGTCCAAGACTCCCAGGTTCCGACCAGCGGGCTTACTGCGTTCGTTGCCCATTCCCCAGAGACCTTGGACACATATCTCCATGGATTTTATCACCGATTTGCCTCCATCCCAAGGCAAGTCGGTGGTGTGGGTGGTAGTAGACCGCTTCAGTAAGATGTGCCACTTTGTGCCCCTCAAGAAACTACCCAACGCCAAGACGTTGGCTACCTTGTTTGTCAAACACATCCTGCGTCTCCATGGGGTCCCTGTCAATATTGTTTCGGACAGAGGGGTACAATTTGTTTCATTGTTTTGGAGAGCCTTCTGTATGAAGTTGGAGATTGATCTGTCCTTCTCCTCTGCCTTCCATCCTGAAACCAATGGCCAAACTGAGAGGACTAATCAATCTCTAGAACAATATTTAAGGTGTTTTGTCTCTGACTGTCAATATGATTGGGTCTCATTCATTCCCCTCGCCGAATTTTCCCTTAATAACCGGGTCAGTAACTCGTCAGGGGTCTCCCCCTTTTTCTGTAATTTTGGGTTTAATCCACGGTTCTCCTCCGTTTCACCTGGTAGTTCCAACAATCCCGAGGTAGAGGTCGTTCATCGGGAACTGTGCACAGTCTGGGCCCAGGTTCAGAAGAACCTAGAGGCGTCCCAGAGCATACAAAAAACTCAGGCTGATAGAAAACGTTCTGCTAACCCCCTGTTTATGGTCGGGGATCTGGTGTGGTTGTCGTCTAGGAACTTGCGTCTCAAGGTTCCGTCCAAGAAGTTTGCTCCCCGGTTTATTGGGCCGTATAAGGTCATTGAGGTCCTCAATCCTGTCTCCTTCCGGCTGGAGTTACCCCCGTCTTTTCGTATACACGACGTGTTTCATGCCTCCCTCCTTAAACGCTGCTCCCCGTCCTTGGCTCCCTCGAGGAGATCTCCTGTTCCCGTCCTCACCCCTGAGGGGGTGGAATTCGAGGTGGCCAAGATTGTGGACAGCAAGATGGTCCAAGGCTCCCTCCAATACCTGGTCCATTGGAGAGGATATGGGCCCGAGGAGAGGACTTGGGTACCCGCCCGGGATGTTCACGCTGGGGTATTGGTCAGGAGATTCCACGTGCGTTTCCCCAGTAAGCCAGGTCCACTTAGAAAGGGTCCGGTGGCCCCTCATAAAAAGGGGGGTACTGTAAAGGATCTGCCAGGCACAGCTTCGGGGTTAACTCCCATAATTAATCAGTCAGCACCTGAATCTACATCCCTGAGACTGACTCCAGCTTCCACCACTCAGGCTGGCAGGCTTAGGAGTGGGAGAGCCTATCGCAACCTGGCCAGACTCAGCTAGCTCCCGCCCTCGGTCTATTTAAGCCTGCCCTTCCTGTCCCTCGGTGCTTGTGATTTCTTTTCGTGTGGTTTCCTGGCCCAGCTACAGCTCCTTCTATTTTGATCCTGCTCCATACAGACCCTGGCTTACTGACTACTCTTCTGCTCTTCGTTTGGTACCTCGCACACTCCTGGCTTGACTCGGCTCGTTCACCACTCTGGTTGCTCACGGTGTTGCCGTGGGCAACTGCCCCTTTCCCTTGATTGTATTCCCTTGTATGTTTGTCGTGTTTGTCGTGCACTTACTGAGCGCAGGGACCGCCGCCTAGTTGTACCCCGTCGCCTAGGGCTGGTCGTTGCAAGTAGGCAGGGACAGAGTGGCGGGTAGACTAGGGCTCACTTGTCCGTTTCCCTACCCCCCGTCATTACAACAACAATCAAAAAAGGAATCCAGTGAAATTTTGGTAAATAGCTCTTCTCATACATTATCTGATGCACAGTTACAGCTTTTGGCTAGAGGCCTTACATTTTGCCTGAGTCAGTGGTTAGATTGGTTCCAATTGGAACATGATTTATATAGTTTTATTAGATCTGTAAAACTTAAAGTGAGGTTTGATTCACAACCGTGTGAAAATGTAATAGAGATTGAACCTAAGAATATCTGTTTGAAAAGCTTTGGTTTATTTAATAGAAGTAGCTTCCAACCGCCAGTCACATCAAATTCCATTGAGACATATATTGAGCTAGTTAAAAAAGACCTGTTTGAATTACGTACACAGACTAGTGATAATAGTTTGAGTCACCCTAACATCAGTACTTTAAAACTGGTAGCCATGGATGAGTTGATCCATAACCACGACCTCACCATCAAACCTGCTGACAAAGGGGGTGCGGTCATGGTTATGGATACTAAAACATAATTGTCTGTATGCCTCAGTCATGTGAGTGATACTAATTTATATAGAGTGTTAAATCATGAGCCTAGATGGGATATAGAAAGTAAGTAAGTAATTTAGGCGCAGCCGTAATGGAGAGAGCGCATGACAAGCTGGTTTGGGGTTTAGGCTATTAAGTGTGAGGCTATGTGTATAGGGATTTAAAGGGTTAAGCATAAGGGGGCTGGTATAGGAATGTATCTATATGTGGTGGGAGGAGTATAGTGTATATAAGTCCATGTGGGATAGAGGCAGCCCTCTTTTCCGTTGGACAAACAGGAGAAAGATTGTCCGTGTATTACACTAGTGTTTAAAAAAAAACAAAAAAATATTATATTTCACTTACCTTATCATGGATGCTTCCCTGGAGTCCATGATGTCCAGGATCAGAGACGCGGCGCTACAGCACGGTCCTGGTTGGCTGGAGCAGCTGTTCTCTGGGGCTCTTCCTCCTGATCCAGCGGCAGGAGCGTCGAGTGTGGCGGGACGCAGAAACCGGCGTTCAAGGCCTCCGGAGAGGCCTTCACCAGAGGTAACGCCTCAGTCCCGTCGGGGCCGTGGGAGCCTCCTCCTTCGGGTACTAAGCGAGTGCTATGCTCAGGGCCTAGGAGGTCTGGGAGAAATCACGGTAGGAGGGCGGGATTGGAGGTGGCAGGAGGGGGTTTGCGGCCATCTTCCCTGCTCCTGTCGGCGACGACAAGGCCGGAAGTGACGGCGGGACCGGAATTGATGGCCTTCTCCGGCGCCGATTTTCCGGGTGCCGGAGGAGCTCATCAGTCGGGCAGGCTCGAATAAGAGGATGAGTTTGCCACCTGCTGGAGCAGGGAGGCGTGCGGCGGGGACCTGAAGTACCCGGTCCGGGTCTGCTGGTAACTTCGTGCCCCTTCCGGAAACGGGGGGGCAGCGACCATCTTGCCTCCCAGAAAGAGACGAAGAAGACTCGGAGAACAGCCCAGCAGAGGGGCAGGGGAGCCAGGGCTGTCTTTCCATCTATGCCACGCTAGAAGCGGGTGGCCGTGCATTGGATGGGCCGGTGTCGGCTGGGCCTAGGACTGCATCGGCCAGGATGTCGCACAGCTACGGGGAGAGAGTGGTGCCGGACCATCACCCCCCTGGAACGCCGCTATTGACAGCAAGAACTTCTAGATCGGTGGATACGGCCGCTGGAAGGTCACCTCAAGGACGTCCGGGTGAGTCTACCACTGATATGGTGTCGGAGATGGGTGGGGGCTATGTGGGGGGTATGTTTTCTATGGCTCATATGCAAATGTTTTTTAAGGGTATGCAGGAATATTTTCCTAAAGGTATGAGGGGGGTAGGGCAGTCTCCAGCGAGGGACTGTACGCACATACCCACACTTGTAAAAACACATGTACGCTTGTACCACTTGTACGCACATACCCACACTTGTAAAAACACATGTATACACACACTTGTACACACACACACACACACACACACACTTGTATACACACACACTTGTATACACACACTTGTATATACACACACACACACACACACACACACACACACTTGTATACACACACTTTGTATACAAGTGTGTGAGTGTCTGTGTATACAAGTGTGTGTATACAAGTGTGTGTGTGTGTGTGTGTGTGTGTGTGTGTGTGTGTGTATATACAAGTGTGTGTATACAAGTGTGTGTGTATACAAGTGTGTGTGTGTGTGTGTGTGTGTATACGACGCTTGTATACACACACATGTATACACACACTTGTATACACACACACACACACACACGTATATACACACACGTATACACACACTTGTATAAACACACACACTTGTATAAACACACACTTTTATACACACACACTTTTATACACACACACACTTGTATACACACACTTGTATACACAAACACATGTATAAACACACACAAACCTGTATACTCACACACACATGTATACATACACACACACACACACAGACACACACACACACAGACACACACGTGTATATACACACACTTGTATAAACACACACACACACACACTTGTATACACACACGTAAGTATACACACACACGTATACACACTCACACACACACTTGTATACACACTTGTATAGACACACACACTTGTATAGACACACACACACTTGTATAGACACACACACACTTGTATAAACACACACTTGTATACACACACACTTGAATACACACAAACTTGTATACACACACACTTGTATACACAAACATTTGTATACACACACTTGTATACACACACACTTGAAAACACACACACATGTATAAACACACACACATGTATAAACACACACACATGTATAAACACACACACATGTATACACCCACACTTGTACGCATACAAACACTTGCATAAACACACACTTGTATACACACACTTGTATAAACACACACATGTATACACGCGCACATGTATACACACACTTGTATACACACACGTGTATATACACACACTTGTATAAACAGACACACTTAAATAAACACACA